>NC_056711.1:20651807-20671807 GCF_018831695.1 Puntigrus tetrazona | reverse complement strand
AAATAAGTGGCTATACAACACCATGCATATTTTAATAATATTTTTACTCATTTATAATACTATATTGTTTTTTTTATATATAATTATTTAAAATAGCATATATATAAACTTTTTTTACTCTTTAAAAGCAATTTTATTTTATACATTGCATACAATAAATATATTCAACATCATGCATAATATAATAATAATTTTTTACATTTACAATGCTGTATCATTATATATACTATACAATACTATTTTATAATAAAAAAGAATATTTAAAGAATATAAATGCATGTAAATTTGGATTGAATTACACGTGAACTACATGTGCTTGAAAAACTGAACGTCAGATTTAGTCTCAAACAAAAGTGTTTTTTTTTAATCGTTTTTGGAGCACTACGTGGACAACGCAGTTCCCTCCTGTTTGCGTTCAGCAGAATAAAAATGCATGAGCCTGAAAGGTTAAAGCAGACTTCCTGTGCCTTGCAGACAGCAGCCGCGGAGGACCGGCGAAAGCAAGCCAGGCTTCCCGCGCGCAGCAGAGACCCAGACCCCCGCGAGCGGCCGACGACGACGACGTAATCACGGCTCGCATTCATCACACGCCGCTTGGTTTAACACGCAATAAACCTCTGTCCTCCTTTCAGGGCGATTACATCGAGCCGGAGGACAAGGCGGACGACGATAATTACATTGACCCCACTGAGAAAACACTAGCAAGTAAGACCACAGAGGAGGCCGCTGAATTATTAATATGACTGTAACGGCTGAATCAAGTCCTAATGGTCTGTTTATAGAGCCGCTGATTAACCGAGGAGTCAAACCCTGCTTCCCCGCTCGCGTCAACGGCCCGGGTGAGACTTCAGCACGTTACTTCTCTCATGGATCAAATGGTAAAAACTCGTGTAACGATTTATTTTGGTGGGGTTTTTTTTCAGATTTCTATGAGGTTCCTGATATGAAGGTGGGTATTCGCATCATGATATTAATTATAATAATTATGATGTTCTTTGCGTGCGTTTTATTCAGCAAGAAAAGTCTCTCATTAGATGCCAGCTACACGATGAGAGAAACTGTGGTTTTAGCACAACTGTTATTAAAAATAATATCAGCAAAAATAAGTGGTTATACGACATCATGCATAATTTAATATTTTTTACTCATTTATAATACTATATTCTATTTATATATATATATATATATATATATATGAAATATATATATATATATATATAATAAATATATATATATATAAAAAAATTATATAATAAAATTAAAAAAAAAATATATATATATATATATATATATATATATATATATATGTATATATATTACAAGTGTTATATATAGTTATATATATTTTATTATTTTTTTTTATTTTTTCATTTTATTTTATACAATTTATGCAATAAATATATTATATTTAAATATATAAAATAAATAAAATTCTATTTATATATATATATATATCCTTTTTGTACTTTTTAAATTGTGGCCTGGACTGATACTACAACAAACAACATCGTACATCACACATGTTTTTAATTGATGTATTTCTATTTATTTGCTTCACAACCGCTCTGACGAATGCCTGTGTTTAATTACAGGAGAGTTCTCCGTCTAAGAAAAGGTAAAACTCCATTTACTAATTATTGTATTACACACATGGAACTTGAACATATAATGCTGCTGAAGTCAGTTTTCTTTATGTCATTAATTACAGCACTAACGATATTCAGCGTGGATACAAAATGACCCTTTGACTTAATTTAAGGCAGCGACACGCTAGAAGAGACTAGAATAGTTGCGGGTTAAAACCTACACAACTACATGTGGTCAGACCTATAGTGACGCTGTTAAGACCACGGTTTTTCTAAGAAAGATCTCTGAATGATTCAGTCCCTCACTTCCTCGTCACATGCTTCTCTCTTCTGTGTTTTCTTCTGATCAACAGGAGTAACTCGACCCTGCAGCCCAACACACATACAGCGCCACCTAAAGCCAGTCCACGGTATTACACCGACAGAACCACCAATCACAAACCACTAGATGAACTCGTAGCACCTTTACAATCATTACTACCACATCAGAATATTATAGTTTCTGTCGAAATATGCAAAGATGCACATATACCTCTTCAGTTTGATTATTATGGCTCTCTAACTAAACGCTTATTCAGTGTCTGCAAAGTATGTGTTTTAAAGAAAGGTTTATTGCACAAATAATGTTTTATCTTTTTTTTTAGAATTACCCCCAGAAAGCCAACAATAACTCCAGTGAGTACTGATGATTTCTTATAGCTTTGTGTGTGTGTGTGTATATATGTGTATATATATAAATATATATATATATATATATGTGTGTGTGTGTGTGTGTGTGTGTGTGTGTACATAGATGTATAATGTATATGTGTGTATATATATATATATATATATATATATATATATATATATATATTAATGTGTGTGTGTATGTATATATATATATATGTATATTAGAGCTGTCAAATGATTCATCATTATTAATCACAAGCAGAATAAAAAAAACTGTGTGTACTGTGTATGTTTATTATGTATATATAAATACACAAAAAAAAAATATATATATATATATATATATATATATATATGTAAGTTTCAAAATATATACTGTTTTTATGTATTTATATATAAATAATATATTATACACAGTACACAGAATGATGTAAAACTTTTATTTTGGATGTGATTAATCACAATTAATCATTTGACAGCACTAATACGCACACACTCGTATATACAGTAAGCGGGAGCCGAGCCTGTAGCTGTTCTATATTTAAGCATCCAAGTCTTGAATCTGATGCAAGCTGCAACCGGGAGCCGTGCAAGCAGATAAAGACAGGTGTAACGTGGGCTCTTTTGGGCTCGTTGAAGACCAGACGTGCCGCCGCATTCGGAATCATCTGTAGAGGTTTGATTGTGCTCGCTGCTAGAAGAGCGTTGCAGTGGTCCTGACTCGAAATTACGAGGACCTGGACAAGAAGGCGTAGGAGAAACCATGGCCTGTATGAAGGGAGCAAGGGATGTAGCGTATGCGGAGAAGATGAGCGGTCCGAGAACTGATCCCTGAGGAACCCCAGACCAAACGGGAGAAGATGAGCGGTCCGAGAACTGATTCCTGAGGAACCCCAGACCAAACCGGAGAAGATGAGCGGTCCGAGAACTGATCCGTGAGGAACCCCAGACCAAACCGGAGAAGATGAGCGGTCCAAGAACTGATCCCGGAGGAACCCCAGACCAATCCGGAGAAGATGAGCGGTCCGAGAACTGATCCCTGAGGAACCCCAGACCAAACCGGAGAAGATGAGCGGTCCGAGAAGCTGATCCCTGAGGAACCCCAGACCAAACCGGAGAAGATGAGCGGTCCGAGAGCTGATCCCTGAGGAACCCCAGACCAAACCGGAGAAGATGAGCGGTCCGAGAACTGATCCCTGAGGAACCCCAGACCAAACCGGAGAAGATGAGCAGCCCAAGATCTGATCCTGAGGAACCCCAGACCAAACCAGAGAAGATGAGCAGCCCAAGAACTGATCCCTGAGGAACCCCAGACCAAACCGGAGAAGATGAGCGGTCCAAGAACTGATCCCGGAGGAACCCCAGACCAATCCGGAGAAGATGAGCGGTCCGAGAACTGATCCCTGAGGAACCCAGACCAAACCGGAGAAGATGAGGCGGCCCGAGAAGCTGATCCCTGAGGAACCCCAGACCAAACCAGAGAAGATGAGCGGTCCGAGAGCTGATCCTGAAGAACCCCAGACCAAACCGGAGAAGATGAGCGGTCCGAGAACTGATCCGTGAGAACCCAGACCAAACCGGAGAAGATGAGCAGCCCAAGAACTGATCCTGAGGAACCCCAGACCAAACCGGAGAAGATGAGCGGTCCGAGAACTGATCCTGAGGAACCCCAGACCAAACCGGAGAAGATGAGCGGCCCGAGAGCTGATCCCTGAGGAACCCCAGACCAAACCGGAGAAGATGAGCGGTCGAGAACTGATCCCTGAGGAACCCCAGACCAAACCGGAGAAGATGAGCGGCCCGAGAGCTGATCCCTGAGGAACCCCAGACCAAACCAGAGAAGATGAGCGGTCCGAGAGCTGATCCCTGAGGAACCCCAGACCAAACCGGAGAAGATGAGCGGTCCGAGAACTGATCCGTGAGGAACCCCAGACCAAACCGGAGAAGATGAGCAGCCCAAGAACTGATCCCTGAGGAACCCCAGACCAAACCAGAGAAGATGAGCAGCCCAAGAACTGATCCGTGAGGAACCCCAGACCAAACCGGAGAAGATGAGCGGTCCGAGAGCTGATCCCTGAGGAACCCCAGACCAAACCGGAGAAGATGAGCAGCCCAAGAACTGATCCCTGAGGAACCCCAGACCAAACCGGAGAAGATGAGCGTTCCGAGAACTGATCCCTGAGGAACCCCAGACCAAACCGGAGAAGATGAGCAGCCCAAGAACTGATCCCTGAGGAACCCCAGACCAAACCAGAGAAGATGAGCAGCCCAAGAACTGATCCCTGAGGAACCCCAGACCAAACCAGAGAAGATGAGCGGTCCGTGAACTGATCCCTGAGGAACCCCAGACCAAACCTCTCCTCTCCCAGTCAGATAGGATTCAAACCAGAGATGAGAGGGTGGACAGGAGGATCTGATCCAGCAGAATGAGAACAGATGATTTGAGCGAGAGTAGAGCGGCCTCAGTTAAATTGCCACTCTTGAAACCTGACTGGTAAACATTGAGTTTGTTGTTCTTTGGAAGAAACAACGATAGCCGCTAAAAACCACCCGCTCAAGTGTTTTCACTATGAATGGAAGGAGAGAGACTATATTTATGTTTAATGTAGGTTTTTTAGCAGTGAGGTTGGGGAGAGATGTGTTGACAATGTCTGTAAGTGCTATGTATATATAAATATATATATATATTTTTTTTTGTGCAAATGATGGTCTGAAACGATGTGTTTTAAGCAGGAACCGCAGTCAGAGGACGAGTATGAGGTGTGTGACGCAGACGAGGGTGAGTATCCGTCACAGAAATGACCTGAGCTAAAGAAGGCATGAAAAACCACGTACGTAACACGTGTCTGATTGTCGTTAGGTGTCAGCGAAGGGCCAGAAACGACCACAGAGACCCGGAGATCATCAATGCCCAAGCCTCGACCTAGAGACCTGTAAGTGACTCCCTTAAACACTGAACGATAACCAATCAATCTCCCATTCCGACAGTTCATCACTGCTTTCTTTCAGGAAGAAGCCTAATGCTGTTTTCACACCGGTATGGACTCGCTTATCTCATTTAATCTGTAATATTTCACGCTAAATCGAAACATTTCGTGACTAATGCTTATTTATTTTTGCAGAAGTCAAACGTTGCTCACAGAGACAGCGAAGGTAACTATCGAAATCACCGCAAAAGAACAGAAAAAGAGCTCACAGCTTTAAATAATAAGATGAAAGAAAAGCAATAAATGTTTTAAGCAGTTTACAACACTGGTTATAAGGCTTCTTAACTTCGCACTTGTTATTCTGAAAAAGAAGTCCGAAATAAATAAGTTAAACAGTGTTTTTAAGTTCGCTTATCAAACCAAATAAGGCAAAATAAAAACTACACTACTGGTCAAACTACTGCTGCATTCCACAAATTTTAAGTTTAAGATTTGCATTATGGGTGCATGCTGAAAAATGGCATACTGCATGTTTCTGATGCAGAACTCCGTAAAGCTAATGTGAAATTTGGCCGATGCATGCATGCATGAGCATACTGCGTGTTTCCGATGCAGTTTTCCAAAACGTAAGCTCTGACTGATAATGCACGAAAATGCAATGAATGCAGGTCCGTGCACGCATGCATAGAGAAAATTGGCGTGCCAATGCAATATTGCGTAAATTAATATAATGAACAATCTGGCAGATGCATGCATGCATACGGAAAAAGTAGCATGATGCACCAATAAAATGTAACTCTCATAGATCCATGCATGCATGCACACAGAAAACTAGCATACTACTCAAGTAGGCCATTCTGCATATAGCCAACCTGATGGCTTCCTGCACATTTATAAAAAGCGACTTTCATTCTGACCTTGTATTGTTGCGCTGTACTACCGACCGCGTGCTCTCTGTTACAGCCACATCTAGTAAAACAGCGCCAGTAACTACATCACGAAGCCCCCTGGACACCATGCAGAGCCTGACACCAACAGGGTTCCATCGAGCCAAGTAAAAACAGAAAAAGAGTTTCTCCTTTATGCATAAACTGTTATAATCGCAGCAGAACTAAACCGCAGTCTCCTTGTCTGCTATAGGATGCCTCTGCCTCGACAGCTTCCCTCCCAAAGTAAGATTAAAGGTCTTTCAGTTTGCAATAGACGCATTTGTATGTCCATAAAGCCAATATAAATATCTGAACGTTTTATGAATGAGCTGTTGATTAATATTGTTTCATTTCCACAGGCAGAGGGGCGTTGCCTTCAGACAGCAGATCAGCTAGAGACGCCGAAGAGGTGACCTTCCTTTAAAAGCGTTTACCTCTTTATTCGTATGCTTTCATTTCGTAGGGTTTGGCTCCGAGAGAAAATGAAAAAGGCCCCCGATGTCTGCGTGTCTGAGTTCTCAGCCTAACTACTATAATCAAGCGCATCCCAGCATGCACTTAGAGCGTCTGTCGGTCTCACTGTCCCGTTTATCTCTCACAGGAAGCTGGCGTGTATAAAAAGGCTTGGTACGCCAGCAGCTGTGACCGCAAGACAGCAGAGGACGCTCTCATTCGCTCAGCTAAGGCACGACAGACCTGCACAAAATCACACAAAAACTAGGCTGAATGACGCTGCATTATAAATACCAGCAAGAGCAAGGGGCAGACGGGACTATTAGTGTGCACTAAAAACATGTTCAGTACTTGAAAACAAAATATATAGTGTATATATAGTAAGAAGAAAAACTTATTTCAGCTAGCTGCCAAACATTTCTTGTTTTCAACTTGACATGTCGTATTAAAAAAACTAACTAAAACAGCTACATTTTAGCATAAAGTTTTTGTCACTGTGCATCTTTATCATTAACACATGCATGTATTTTAAAATGTAGATTTATATATTTATATTCTTATATTTTATATTATAATTCTTATATATTATATTATATAAAAGATTTTCCTAAATATATATATTTAATTGCAATTAGTCATTTGACAGCAATAAAATATATATATTTATTTATTTATTTATATGCAAATACAGATCTTTTTTTACATTTTCAAAAATCATAGTTTTTTTTTGACCCAACTGCAGTTTGATTGAGATAAATTGGAATGCATAATAGAAAAATAGATTTTTGAAAATTGTTATCTGTTGCTGCAAATGAATGAACTCTTCATGCGTGTGTGTGCATGTAAAAACATAACTTAAAATAATTCAAATACGCATGTACATACACATATACATTGCATTTCGAAAGTTTTCACTTCTTTTCAGTTTTGCGTCGCAGCATTAATCTGTGCTCCATACATCATGACGACGAAGTGAAAACTGAAATGTCTGAAATGTAGAAATGTCTGAAAAAAAATCACGTTTACCTAAGCATTCGGGCATTTTGGAAGCCAAACGTCTCACGATCACCTCCGAGAGGTTTCTGCGCCACGACTGGAGTCCGCCTGCGCTAAATGAAATGGAACGGACATGATTCAGAAAGGCACACATCTGTCTGGTCAACTTCATGCATTTCCTCTGACCTGATCGTGAAAAGATGCATGAGAAACGCATTTTAATCCGACAGCTTAAACCACTTCAGGAGCTTCCAGACCAGACGCATTCTGGAAAAAAACAAGCATTAACCTAAAATAAAAAGAATAGTTTCCCTAGCCCTGCTTTACAGCATCACCAGATAATTACTGGCTGCTGTCTCATAGTTAAAATAGTCAAATGTAGCATGGTGGAAATAGTAATGCAAGCTAATAATACACTTGTAAGCTGCTTAGCAGATGCATGAACCGCCTCGGTCTCTCTGTGAGGGGTGTAACGCTCAACTTTGTGTGATTTGCTTCCAGGACGGCTCTTTTCTGCTCAGGAAGAGCTCCGGTGTGGACGCGCAGCAGCCCTACACACTGGTGGTGTTCTACAACAGCCGAGTTTACAACATCCCCGTCCGCTACATCGCTTCCACCAAACAGTACTCTTTGGGGAAAGAAAAACAAGGAGAGGAGGTAAAAAAAAGAGAGGATTTGGGCACTTAATTCATGTTGTGTCACTCTTAAGTGATGTGACTTAAGTGTCAAAATGCTTTCTGATATAACATGGAGAAAATCACCTTCAAAGTTGTCCGAATGAAGTTCATAGCAGTGAATATTTCTAATCAGAAAGTAAAGTTCGATTTAGTCATTGTAGGAAATTTTCAAAATACATTTACACTTTTTTTGTCAGATTGCAAGCTGATATCTTAAACTGCTTTTTTCTCGCAACCGAGGTCGTTTTCTCAGAGCTAAAACTAATTTGCCATGTCTACCTGCGATAATGTCTTTATTTTTCTTTTTATAATATGAGTATAATAGCACGTCATCTACTTTGCAAAAAAACAACAACAACCAAAAGCATTCACTGCACAATAAAGTCTATCAGAATGCAGTTAAATAAAAATGATTAACGTATTCACATTTTTAGGGTTTTTTCATTTTTTTCTAAAGATAAAACAAGGACCGTTGTGAAATGTTTGTGAGCAGCGCTGCAGTGTTTCCCCTTTTAGACGAATCTGTTTCTGAACAAATCAATGATTCAGCTATGCATTTCTAAATGCAGTCGCTTGCTTCGTTCCTAAATGAATCTGTCACTTTGAACGAATCACTCGAATGAATGATGTAATGAAGACAGGAGCTCCCTGACCCTTCATAGTGACCCACATAGTGATTAATGACATTATGGGGGGGAAAAATCCAATAAACACTGAGATATAATATTTGTTTGCAATATTGCACACTTAATTCGATCTCATAAATTGCACGAAAAACAGTCACATTTATTATTTTCTTTTTATTGCATGGAAACAGTCGATCACTAACCTCTCTCTCTCTCTCTCTCAAGCGTTTCAGCAGCGTCTCGGACATCATTGAGAACCACCAGAGGAATCCTCTAGTGCTGGTCGACTCACAAAGCAACACCAAAGACTCCACCAAACTCAGACACGCAGTCAAGCCGTGACGAAGAGGCGCCAAAACCAACCTGAAGACGCTCGTGCCAATCGAGAGGGTGCTGACGTTCATTCAGCCGTGTGGTAGTTTCACATCCTACCTTTAACAGACGATGGAAACAGATCTACGCTTGCGAAGCTGGGACTTGCTGCTACTTTTATAACTTATTTTTCCGAACGACGGGTCGGAGGCCGCTGGCACAAGATGCAGGTCCTTACGTGACGAAATTTTTTAATTTTTTTAAATGTTGAAATACAGCGCAGAAGAACGAGTTTTGTGCAAACCTTCATGAAAAAAACAGTTGTGTAAAGATATAAGCATGCGTGGTACAGCTGTACAGTTTATATATGCTCATGGGTGTATGAAACGTGTTTTACCTAACAGTAAAAAAAACCTTTTTAATTTTAAGTGGTTGTTTTGTGTACGTTACGACTGCATTGCATAATTAATAACATTATGGGGGGGAAAAATCCAATAAATACCGAAATATAATATTTGTTTGCAATATTGCACACTCCTCATTCATTTACATTGGGGAACATTATTTAATAATATTAATATTATTTAATTAATAATATTATTACATGGATAGGCTACTGTTTTCTATAAATTTAATGTATACATATTTTTAATTTTTTTTTTTTTAATCAAAATAACCCAACTGCGGTTTGATTGAGGTTTACCGGAGCGCACAATGAAAAAAACCTGATATTTGACTCTTTATTCATACATAATATAAACATCTTTATTATACGATAATGTGTGCTCGTTTTAGGACAAAGAAAATGCAACTAAAATCAAATAAAGTTTCGCCTGAAGTTAAGACACTTTCTTAACTTTGTAATTAAATATTGATTTGGAGCCAAACCGTAAACTTTTTCATATTTCCCCTGGTGTTACCAAAAAAAAAAATACAAATTTAATGCAAAAAAAAAATCTTTATATAATGTCAAATTTAAAGTCCTGACATCCACTATTAATGCGTGTATAGCAAAAAATATAATTGTTTTTTTAACCACATATAGACTACGGTTGAGACTGATATCCGTTTATAATACCTGGCAACCCAAAATGTAATATTTACCATGTTTCTATCCCCTAGCAATGTTTTTAAACTTCCAGATTATCTGTTATAAAGCATAATAAAGCGACGCTAAGCATTTTAAGATATGCAAAAAGGTCAGGAGCATTTATCCAAGATCATAAAACATCAAAACAACGAACGTGAATTTTCTAAATAATTATATTTCTTTATTTGTCGATGGCTCTAGAGGGTTTTTCATTTTCGTGGAGGCACTTCTACAAGGTGTCATTCACAGCCGTTAGTGCAACACTACCAGTGTTTCAACTTCTACACAAACACAAGAGACACGTTCACTTTGGTATTTCAAGTCAAAGCGGACCGCAGGCTTTCTTCAACCATTTACAGAGCGCCTGGATCGCAGTGCAATCAAAATAAACTACAGTGATCCTAAAAAAAACAACTTTGGCTTCATAAATGAGAATAAAAATATTTTTGGGGGGGAAAAATTCCAGCTACACCTGAAACGTCACATTAACGATCGAATAAACGTACGGTAATTAAACTCTTGATTAAACCCTTAATCAAACCCGCATAACTTATTTCATCAGCTGAAAAATAAATACATAAATACGAAACACGACTTTAGAGATGCTTCGCCAATCCTGCGTCAGTATACGCTCACGCATACGGGTGTAGTTTGAACCTAATGCTAAACATACCGGCCTCCTACGAAGAGAATCGAGATCCGTAAACATTTCCGTCACGTGACAGGTGATTATTAAAGCAACAAAGTGAGTAGCGATGTTTACAAAATAATGCAAAGCTACATACGGCGCTAAGACGAACCGAAGTCTTGGCGCTCAATCGCACGACGTTCAGCGTGAAGGTCAACACGCTTCTTATAGATTAGTATTAAGCTAACGGACCGGAATATGGCAATATTACCTGAGGTCTCTGCGATAATCTCACAAAACCTGAGCTATCGCAGTATGGCGCCAAATCCAAATTTGCCGCCATTTTTCATCCGCTACTGCACTTTTTCACATTTTGGAACGAAATAAATAATGCTTGCTCGTGTCATAAATACTCAAGCGCCCGAGAAAGGGTTTATTACTACAAAGAACGAAACTATTCCTCGCCCTGAGATTTGCATAGTAACCAAAAAAAAAAGCTTTTCTAGCTAGGTCTCGTTTCCAGCCGAAATGGTCCCTGGATTCTTAAATCGGGCCGGATTTTTTGCGGACAAGAAAAATTATCGTCTCGTTTTTCGCTTCCTGTTCGAAATACGATTATTTCGCTTCCCCCGCTGGCAGGATTGCTTCGCTTGTCCCCAGCGAAAGGCCACTTAAACATTTTGACCTGAAACGAGGCAATTTTCACTTGCGTAGAAAATCCTTACCGATCAATATTTTGGCTACAAACGAGGCAAAGCTAAATCTAGGCTAGAAAGGCGTGTTTTGCATAGTAACCCTGCACAGCACTTATTAGTATGCATGTCTATCTGCCGAAGAGCTGGTTCCAGCCTCGGGTCGCCTCCATCAGGTGTCTCTGTCCGTGACCCACCCAGGCTTCTTGGTTCGCGAAAAGCCGCCCGCAAAACCAGCATTTAAACGCGGGCTGCAGGACGACGCTTTCCGAAGCGGTCGGTACGACGGTGTACTTCCTTCCGCACACTCTTTTGAGCCTCAGTTTCAAGCTGAACCTCTCTTTCACCGTCCCGTTCGGCCACGCTCTCCTGCGGTGGGACGCGTGGCAGCCGGCGACCAGGCCGCGGCGGAAGGCGTCGCAGGCGGACTCCGAGAGGGCTTTGAGGGTTTTGCGAGAAAGCAGGACCCGCCGCACGGCGCCCCGGTGCCTGTGGACCACGCGCATGATGTTGGCGACCTCGGGGATATCCGAGTCGGGATGGTTGAGGACGATCACGGGCTGGCTGCCGCGCGGGATCTTGACGGATTGCGAGGAGCTGTGGGGAATCAGCCGGAGCGTCGCCGGAGCGTCTCGAGGAGCCGGCTCCCAGAAGAGGACGGAGGCTGGAGGCGGTGGCTTCGGGGATTTCGAGCCCGCCGAGGTCCGGTCTCCCGCGCGCTTTCGGTCCAGAGACGCGAGAGGGACGCTCGGGACGCTCGTGACGCTGGATCCGGAGGCCGTTGCTGTGACGGACGTGGAAGATCGCTGGTTTGCATCTGATGAAAAAAAAACACGGAGCAGAAGAGTAACTAACATGCTTTCAAACAGGTTCGCATAATAATGTTCACTCTTGTCTGTTCTCTATTTGACACTGTTAAGAGCTTTGGCACGATTTGCATTGATAAAAGCATTATAATTATATTATAATACTCATAACAACGCTAAAACGTGTTTTGATAATACTGTATATAGTGGAAAACTCTGGATTTTAAATGATTAAATAATGACATTTTAATTATATTTTATTTCTTGCATTAAATGCATTGAATGTTGACAATAGATATCTCAGATTAATGGTTACCATTAGCTATTTTGCGTAAGACATAAAAACAATATTATTATTATTATAATTTTTATGGAGATTTATGGAGCATTTGGAGATTTTTTTTTTATTACTATATTTAGCATTAGTGGCAACAATTAATTGATTGGTAAGACTGAACCATTTCAGGGGAAATAAAATGTTTTTATACAATTATTGCATTGAATATAATTCTTGCACTGAATGCTGTGAATGTTTGTGGCAACAATCCACCGCCGAACAGCAATCAAAGCGATCAAAGATTCAGGTGAAATACAGTGTTTTGATGCATATATGGAAAATATGTTTAAACAATCCTATTTTAATTACTATATTTTGCTTCTTGCGTTAAATAATTTGAATATATGTGGTAACGATAAATAGTTTGCAAAGGTTACCGAGCTATTTCAGAGTTAACAAACAATATGTTTTTATAATAATAATTTATTACAAATTATTATTTTAAATATAACAAATAGACATATTTCAAATATATAATTTTCATTTATTTATTTAATTTATTACTCAATAATTACTATTAGTATAATAATATTATTATTATTATTAATACAGATATTTCAAATATAAAGTATTTTTCAAATGGCATCAGACAAGCTTTTTTGGCATTTTGCTATAGAAACATATCCATGATATAGCTCTTAAAGTGTTTATAAGATCAACATTATTTTATTTACCATATGCAACATTTATGGTAAAAATGACTGCATATACAGATATTCATACAAGTGAATAACTTCATCTCAATACCATTTATATACAGCGGCTCATACACGTAGATCTCCATACAAGCTTAGACATAAACTATGAGACTCTAAACGACAAGTCTGGAATAAGTTTCAATGTTTTGTTGGCCGAACAATCAGCGTACACATTATTTTACTCTACCGTTTTATTTAGATCCCACTCACAAGAAGCCAATAAAACATTTCAGTCAAGTCAAGAGAAATTCCCAGCCTTTTAACGATTGACTAAGGGATACAAAACACAACGAGCACACCTGCGTATCCCAGAGCGCTCTGCTCGTTGCTTACCTGCGGCGCGCGTGAAGTCTCTCAGAGCTCCATCGGAGCCGGCGTGCGGAGGTAAGGTCCGATCCGCTCTCGCTTCATCCAGCAAATGGATGACTGTTGTTAAAGGCAGCTCATCCACCGGAGCGCTGCAGCTCTCCGTCTGACCCACCGGGACCGGGCGCTCTCTGGGGTCCATGTTGTTTGTGCACTCGTCAGCATCGCCACGGAACAACAGGCCCCCGTCTTCACTTTGACACTCGCTCGGATCTTTCCGGGGAGATCCAGAGGACGGACTCACGCCGCCGAACCCTTCCGGAGGATCTAGCTCATCGAACGGCGCCGAGACGAGCCGCGAGCTGCACCTCTCTTCCGAAGAACCCGCGTCCGAAGTCAGATCGCTATGACAACCTGAATCTCCCTGGCACGCCGTGAAGTTTTCCTCGGATTCGCTGAAGGCTTTGTCCTGGCAGTCACCGAGGCTGTTGCGGTCGCGCGCCTCGAGGCGAACGCCGGCAGGCTCCCGATCGCCGCCGCTTTGCTGGCTTCTTATCCTCTCGACCACCGAGGACAGAAAGTCCTGCTGAGCTGCGCATCCTTCCCGCGCCTTTCCGACGGACGGAGAACTTCTAGGCGCCACCCGAGTACGGATATCGTCGGATCGCTCTTGCCGATCCTTCGGAGCGTCTTGCTTGTTTGACGGAATGACTTTGAGGACCAAATGCTTTTTGCCGTCCACCATCTTGAACCGGACCACCTTGGTGGTGCAATCCGGGGGAACCGATATATTGTTCTTCTCCATAAGTCCGCTTAGCTTATCGTTCCCGGCGCACCATTTTGCGTTGGCTGGCGACGGCAGGGGTGAAACTAAACCTCGCTCGCCGTTGAAAGACGAGGACCAGTTTTTACCAGCACAAGCGGTCCTTTCAAGATACTGCTGCGTTTCCTCCAAGGTCTTCTCGGGGTCCAGCAAGACGCCGTAGTCATCCATCACACCGTTTGTGGAGAACGGGAGCAACCGGGACGTCCACCGGGGTTCTGGTTTTGGAAGCAAGCGCTCGAACTCTTGAGAAAGCTTCCCGTCTCGCTTCCTCCAATTTCTCCGGCTCCACCTCCGCCGGCACGCAGCGGCCATGCGCTTGAAGAGCTCGTTTTTGGGCGCACCTCCATTAGCGGCGCCGCACGGGTGGCACGCGAACTGCGTAACCTCCCGGAAGGAGAGCTCGCACTTGGGACATTCGTAGCGGCCGGCGAGGGCGTGGCGGGTTTGGCAGTGTTCGGTCAGCTGCGGAAGCGTGCGCCGGACGCCGTCCCCGCAAACCCCGCAAGCGAACAAGCAACCGTCGTGCTGCATGCGGTGCTGCTGGAGCGCGGCGAACGCGGGCGACGAGAAAGCGCAGACGTCGCAGGGAAACGCCGGCGGGCTCCCTTTGCCCCCGTGGGCGATCTTAAAATGCATCATTAATTCGCCGGGTCCGAAGGAGATGCCGTCGTCGCACGAGGAGCAGGTGAACGTGTTCAGAGCCTTCTCGGACTTCCCCGTGGCTTTCCACCCGCGTGCCGTGACGTCCCTCTCCTCTTTCACGGCGCTGCGTTCGGCGGGGAGCGAAAAGGAGGTCTTCCTGAGACGTAGGCGTTTATGCCAAACGTCCCTCTCTTCCTTCCCGACCTGAGCGTCGGCACTGACCCCGTTCATTTTGGATGCGCAGAGCCCTACACAAGACAGGGGAAATTTGAGCTTTCTAAAACCCAATAAACAATACAAAAACTCGCGACAGCGTAATTAATAACCTGCGTCTAAGTGCACTACGTAAGTCATAGGACCTTTTTTCGTGAAGATGCATTTATTTGGGAAACGAAACTACTTTAAAAAGTGTTAAGACAAGGAAAAATAACTCCATTATTTTACCAATTACCATTAAATTACCGAATTACTCCATTGGCAGAAATATCTTCTTGTTTTACGCATAAACTAACAATGCAGTAGTTTGCCCCTCAAGTAAATATAACTTGATTTAAGAATATTTAGACAAAAAGCTTGAAATTAAATTAAGTTTTTATGTTTAAAACAAGAACAAATATCAGTGTTTTTGCCATTGAATTAATTTATTATTAAGCAAAAACGTTTTTTCGCTCAAATTTAACTTGACTTAAGAATATCTATAGATTTATACAAAAAAAAAAGGACAGAAATACTGTTTATTTTTCTGACCCTATCGACTGATTTTTTTTTCTTGGTTTAAGCAGAAACTACAATTCAACTACAATACAACTACAAATCAAGGCTTTGTATTTTATATCGGTCCTTTCGCCTTTAAAGTACACGCATTTGATTTAAGCATATCTTGATATTTTTACCGGAAACGACACACACTGAGCAAGAAAAATTATTTCTTTACAGTGCATACAGTACATATGCATTTTCTGAGAACCCTGCTTTTGTTTACTACATTTCATCGCGTGATTTTGAGTGGTTATTGTAATGCATGCTGTGTAAACTATTTCACTGACATTCAATTTAATAATTAACTAGCGTTTACGACCAAATACCTAACAAATACGACAAAGAAAAAAAAACGTGCACACGTCTGGCACATGTACGTCAACATCGAGAATTTTCTGGAAAAAAAACAGAACCTGGTTACCTTAGTAACGCAAAACCAGACTACAACATCTTTATTACAAGTCAATGAACCTAAACCGAAGTGTGCATTTAATGCATCTATGGTATTAACATGATTTTTAATACGTTTGAATTACTATAAAATGTACTCAGTCCTCTTTTGTTTACTTTTTAATTATTGTTCCTTAACTTTATTACTCTTTAACAGCTTATGAATCATGTTTGCAAGTCCATCGGTTCAATATTATGGTAATAGCATGCTATTCTTTGTAATATACTGAAAACATTGCTGCAAATTCCTTCGTAATATGATAGTGTTTTAATCCCATGATACTCATCGAAGTAGCACGGGATGGTATTGTTTTGTAAGCATACCCAGTGTCCTAACACGCATAATATCTGCCCTAAACAGTGCAGAGCATTGCTAACAGCACACAGAATTTAGGATAAATAGCATGCACGCTGGGACACGAGCATAGTTTTACTACGCGACTGTTTAATAGCTTTATGCGCGCCCGTGCACATTGATCCATGCATCTCGAAATGCATGAAACGCATGACAAAAACATACTAAACGAAGCACGAGCCGTGATGCGAACGAGTTAAATAAAGTACAGTGAGTTTGCACCTGTGGTTCAGCCGCCTGATCCCCCCCACCAGTGTCGCAATGCAATGAACGTGTTATAAAGTTTCAAAGTGGTCTCAGAAGCGGACCTGACGCGACGCATTGTCCGACCCAGACGCGACCGGTTCACTTTAGCAACTTGTGCATTTAAAGTTGACCGACAAACAGGTTTCGAGCATGCCCTTAAGCGCGCGCGACGCCGATAAAACTTTCCCTCCGCTCCCGAAGTCGCGCTTTTGCGCCGTGCGCACGCGAAAACGCGCCGAAGTGCGTGTGAAAGTGTCGAAGGTGAGCAGACTTACGGCGCTTTTCCGCCTCCCGTCCAACCAGAATCGGTCAACAGCGCGCGGCAGCCATGACAGTTCAATCCGGGGACAAAAGCAGCTCAAGCCCACGAGAACGGATTACCTGCGCGCCGCGTCGTGCTAACCTCTAATTGCGTTGTCTAAATTGCACGCGTTTTTCCGCGCGTCCAGGCCGCGCCGCTTTAGAAAGAAGCTCGCTCGTGCCGCGGGCTTGATGCGCGCAGAAAGGTCCGGCCCCGTGAAGAAAGCACGCGCTTCCTCTTTCAACATACATCGTTCAGCACTGTTTATAACGACCGTATAGAGGCCCGCAGCTCTGACATGTTGAGCGCTTTATTACACACTCGTCTGCGTTAACGAGCATGCGTGAAAAGAAGAAGAACGCACGCCTTTCTTTGTAATTGTTATTAAATTCATGGCCGTTTAAGTCAATATAGGCTCACAAATGTCGTGAAAAGTTGGAGCTTAAAACTGATTTCTGAGTCTCAAAAAGACAATTATTAATTGTAAATAAACAATAAAAAAAAAATATATATATATATATATATATATATATATATAATTTATTTACAATTAATGTTAATAAATAATATATTATTAATTGTAAATAAATAAATAAACAATAATTAAAAAAAAATATATATATATATATTATTTATTTACAATTAATATATATATATATATATATATATATATATATATATATATATATATATATATATATATATATATAAAAAAAATAATAAAAAAATTATATTTAGATGTCAAGGATGTAATGTGTTGTAAGAATCGGTGCAGTCTCATATTGAGAAAAAAGCTGCTTAAGAACTTAATACAAAGGAGTAAAATCAACATTTACTGACGACAAAGTAAATTATATAAATTGTAAAAAGTTTTTAAATGTTTTTTTTTTTAAACGAGAATGTTAAAATAAAATGAACAAATATAAAAAAGAAAAATTATATATATGTACATATATATATATATATATATATATATATATATATATATATATATATATATATAAATTAATATTAAAAAGTTCATATTAAAAAATAATATGTGTATACTGTGTTTTTATTATGCATTTATAAATACACACAATATATATTTTGAAAAGCTTTACATGCATATACATTTATGCATTTATTTTAGATTATATATAAATATATTTAATATATAAACATTTTTCATGAACATGTAAACGTGTATATCAATATATACGTGTGTGTTTGTATTATAATAAATGATACACGCAACGCTTTCATGTTCGTTGGATGCGACTAAACTGTTTGACAGCACTGAAATACAATAAATAAATATAAAAGTAAAACAAATGGGGAACAAAGGCCTAAGGAAAACACAAATCAAAAAAGTCAAGTACGGCCTGCATGCCTTTGAATATATGATAGATTATAATATAACAGATTAAGGTTTTTCTGCATGTACACTTCTGCTCATGGTGCATAAAATGTCACTTTAATCAGACTTTTCCTGCAAAAATTAGCTTTTTTTCTATATCATTTGTCTATTTGGATTAAAACTGAAATAGTTTCTTTATTGCCAGTGCCAGTCTGAAGATGCAGCTTTATTAACCGTGTAATTTATGTGCTGAAGTCTAATTACAGTCCTGTAAAATGAACGTAACACTCAAGTACGCTGCATGAGATGCAGTTATATGTACAGTAATATACAGGGAGACAAAAAGCGTGTGCATTTAACACAGTATAGAAGAACTGCTCAGTCTTTGTTCGCTTTCCCCCTTTTTTAAATAAGCAAAAATTTGATTGAATTTAATTTCAAACCAAGCAAAGCCAGCAGGGTCGGGCGGATCCTCCCAAGTCATTTGGTTTTAATGCTTTAAAGAATTAAAGAATAAATGCTGTACTTTCTCCGTAAACTGAAGAGAGCAAAAGCCCCGCCCCCCATCATGCAGAACTTCTACAGAGGCACCATCGAGAGCATCCTGTCCAGCTGCATCACGGTGTGGTCCGGAGCCTGCACCGTGTCCTGCCGTAACACACTGCAGCGCATCGTGAGAGCAGCTGAGAAAATCATTGGTGTCTCTCTCCCCCCTCTCTTGGACATTTTTAACGCTCGTCTCACCCGCAAAGCCACCAGGATAGCAGGGGACCCCACCCACCCATCCCACTGCCTCTTCAACCTGCTGCCGTCGGGGAAGAGACTGCGGAGTCTCCGAGCCAGAACCAGCAGGCTCAGGGACAGTTTCATCCACCAGGCGGTCAGGAGACTCAACTCCCTACCTACTCTGCCTTCACTCACCTCTACCTCTGGCCTCTGCCTCAGGCCTCAGACCTCAGACTGTGATCCCGACCCCCACATAAACTCATAATCTCAGGGTCTACATCTTGCACCTCAACGCACTACCTCGCTTTAATTTAATTTAATATTCCAACAAGTGCCTTGTCTGTATGTTTAATGTCTGTATATTTAATGTTGCACTATTTATATTTTAGATACTTTACCATTATTTTATTATACTTTAGTTTTTATTTTTTTAATCTCTTATTCTGCATGTTTGCAAGGTCAGAAGGGAAGAAATTTCATCTGTGCTGTATGTTGTACATAGAGCATATTTGACAATAAACTTGACTTGACTTGACTAAAGAAAAAACAAAACATGAATCATCGGTGTTGAGGACAGAGCGGCCTCTAGCGGCGAGATCCTGTCACGGCAGAAGAAGAACA
>NC_056711.1:20626807-20634307 GCF_018831695.1 Puntigrus tetrazona | reverse complement strand
TCAAACTAAAGTCATTTTTCTATATATATATATATATATATATATATATATATATATATATATATATATATATATATATATATATATTTTTTTGTTGTTGTTTTTAATGATGATGATAATAATAAATTGATAATAATAAATTATCAATAAAATATATATTTTTATTTTAATGATGACAATAAATGAGCAATAAAATATATTTTTATTTATTTTAATGATGATGATAATAAATTATCAATAAAATATATTTTTTCTTTTTATTTCAATGACGACGATAATAATAATAATAATTTTTATTGATGATGATGATTATTGTTGTTGTTAATATTATGTTTATTATATTTTTTAGTACTATGAATATTGTAATATGATTTTTACACGCAGAGTAAAAATGTATGGACAAGGCTTGGTCTTATTTTTATCATGTTTAAATGAAAAGTCATATAAATAATGCTGTGTTATTGGTTAATATAATTTCCATCATGGCCCACACAGTCTTTGTTACGAGAAACTCTGAGATAATTAATACATCTAGCCGACGCATTATAAATGACTTTTTCAGAGCAGCGTGTTCTGATGAGTCTTGTGCAGGAAGACCAGAGACATTTAATTAGGAAAAAAGAGGACCGCTTCAATTTCATGTTGCCTTAAAGTCATATTTAGATCAAAACTAGGACCAAAGTGTGAACAGCTGCTTAACATCCAGTGAGATGCTGATATGTGCTATAACATATCTGTGATGGTACCCGAATGAAACGGGAGCAACTGTCTAGTTTGTATTAATTTTATGGTATTATATAGTAATAGGACAATGTATTTATCTGGATATCATCCAAGAAATGTGCTCTGTGTTAGTTGTTCCTGTTTAAATGACTCTGCTGTATTTCTGGAGGACGACAGCCCTGCCGTTGATCTGAGGATAACCAGACCTGATGGACAGATATACACACTCAGTGAAGACCTCATCCAAAAATGGCTCAATCACGGCCATGGGAGACTGTCACCGGAAATCACCAAGTACTGCCTTTTACGTTCATTATTAAATGAAGTGTTGATGAAACTCAGAATTCAGATCAACTTAAAACGGTCCATCTTGCCGATGATGTGTTTCGTGTCTTTTGTAGTGAGATCGATCTTGTGTTCTCTTCAGCAAGTTGTCTCAACGGAAGCTTTCTGTCTGGAAGGTAAATAAGCCGTTGTGCGTTTCATGTGATATCTATCACACTGCATAAAGCCGATGAACGGCTAATAATCTTTTTTTTTTTTCTAATGAGTGTTTTGTTCTGCAGTAATCCAGATCACTACAGCACTAACAGTAAGTGCTCAGGCGTAGACATTAACACGGCTCGCCTGCTCTACCACAGACTCATCCGGCCAGATTACCCACAAATCGCACAAATCGTGAGTCGCTTGTTCGTTTTTGGTCGTTTTCTCTCGTTCGGAAGACGCACGGCGACTTTAAAGGAGCGGTTTCCCGCACATTAATATTTGCTGAAAAGGCACTCTCCGTCAGGCCGTCCAAGATTAGGATGAGTTTGTTCCTTCGTCGGGTTTGGAGAAATGCGGCATTGCATCACAAATTAATCCTCTGCAGTGAATGGGTGCCGTCACAACGAGAGTCCGAACAAAAATCCACACCACTCCAGTTCATCGGTTAACGTTTTGTGAAGTAAGAAGCTGCACGTTCTTAAGAAACAAATCCATCGTTAAGGCTTTTAAACTTATTTTTGAATCCAAAGTCAAGTCCATCTACCCACATATTTTTTTTTAGAGCTGTTTCTCTATTCCGGAAATCTGTTCCCATTTCTCTCCTGATTCAGATCAGATTACTTTGTCACTGAAGAAAGCATTATTAAAATGAATAACAATTAATGAAGGACTCGCATTTTCGCTGCCAGAAGCAGTGGTGTGATGCTTTTGTTTGAAACTAGACATTAACTGATGGACTGGAGTGGTGTGGATTATTGTGACGTTTTTATCAGCTGACGGCACCCATTCACCGCAGAGCAAGTGGCGCAGCGGCATTTCTCCAAATCTGATGAAGAAACGAACTCCTCTTCATCTCGGATGACTGAAGGGGTGAGTAAATATTTAGCAAACGTTCGTTCCTGTGGTAACCGATGCATGGTTAATCCTAATGCAGGTAGCTGCTAGTTTGGAGAAGAACCTCCTCCCCAGACTGAGCAGCTCTCCTCCAGACATTGAGGCTCTGAGACTGTACCTCACGCTGCCCGAGTGTCCGCTCCTCAGCAACCCCAACAACTACACCACCCTCACCATTCCCTTCGCCAAGGCCGCCGTGAGCCTGAAGGACGCCCCCATCAGAGTGCTCGGTACGTCCCATCTTCTACGAGAGGAGATCCGTTTGTTGAAACAGTATTTCAGTTGGCCAAAAATGGCTATTTCGACAACCGTCTCTGCATTTAATAACAAATTGTTCACTCTCTTCCTTATACATCCATGTCAATGTATTCTTCTACCTTTATACTGTACAGTGCTTTGATGCAGCATGTGTTGTTAAAAGCGCTATAGAAATAAAAATGAGTGATTGATTGATTGTATCATGCACAGAAAGGTTAAATATATAATGTAAATCATTTTTAGACCGTTCTTTATTCATAGACTTCTTATTATTCTGCCTAGGACAACTTCCAGACCAATCTAGGTCTGTTTTGTTGCAAACAATTGCAATGCTCAGTGCACTATTATTGAACAATAGACAACTTTAACTCTAACTTTAACTTCTGCACATTGTAAGGTATTTCCAAGAGGATTTCATTACTCTCTACGCTTACATTTTTTTGCATCGTGACACTTTCTTGCCGAATAAGCACATTCGCTCCTTTTTAACTCTCATGCAAATAATGCGTGCGTATGAAACTGCCCAAACTCCAAGCTTTTACGGCTGACTTTTTCATTGTTGTTTTTGCGTTTAAGGAAACTGGTGGTCAAAGTTGGAGCCAGCGGTCTTCCAGAGGCTGGTGGAGCTGTACAAGGAGGTGGTGGTGTATCTTCTTCGCATGCAGAAACTGGGAATCCCCCTTTCTGAGCAGAGGATCTTCACCTGCTTCCTGCACACCTCGCTCAAGTTTTTGGAGATCCTGCACTCGGTGAGCGGCACGGTTTGTAAGCGTAGACATTGGCAGCGCCCCAATTCACATAACATCCGTCCTAAATGCTAAAATTAGTATCGGCGCGTCCCAAATCATAGTGCATTAAAAGAATGATGTCATCATTTATACGGAGTACTCCGGTGATGTACTTTACGTTCACCAGAAACATTACATTGCATACATTTTTCAATTGTAACGCATCCCATCTTCTCGAATAGGAAACTCAGTTAGCAGATGCTTTCATCCAAAGGACCGTTGATAGTTATAATGCCCAATTGCATGTGTATTATGCACCTAGATTAAGAAGCAGGTGAAATGCAGAATAGTATTTGCTAATCCTTCTGATTTGCGCGTTGCAGGTTAATGAGCGTGCCGGCCAGATCATCCAGTATGACAAGTTTTATATTCATGAGCTGGATGAGCTCATCGACGTCAGGAATGATTACGTCACCTGGTTTCAGCAGCAGATGTTCTCTGTGGTGAGTTTTCCGCATTGTTAGGTAATCATTACTCACTTGTGAATTTTATAGGGGTTTTTACGCTAAACGTAAAATTACCGTATTTTGCATTGCTGTTATTTTGGATGATCTTTCAGTGAATTACCGTATTTTTCAGAACAGAAGTTGCACCCGATTAGACCTTTTAGCACTGTTGAGAGAAAGTAACGCAGATAAAAACAGACCAAGATAATTCACATTTTATTAAATTCAGTAATAACATGAAAAATGTCAGTAAATAAAATAAAACATTTGCAAACACTATAAACGTATGTTTTATATATGCTTTCAATTTTACCGTATTCTGAAAAAATAATGGCAAAAAGTACAAAATGTGAAGAAACTATTTCTATTCATTATAAACATGTTGCACAAAACGTAATTGTGTTATACAAATTATAATATTATACATTACACACTGCGCAGATTCACAATGTTCACAGTGTAGTATTTGGTTGATAAACTATTATACGTGCAAGGCTTTGTAATTTAATATGTTTAGTTATCTGCATTTTGGTTAGATGAGTCATCTGAAGCACGTTTCTTAAACGTAATGCTGCATCCTCACGTTCTCCTCGGTCTCTCCATGTCTGTTTTGTGCAGGTCATGGACTCTCAGGTGACCATGTGCAAATACCCGTTTGTTTTTGACGCTCAGGCAAAGACGGCGCTGCTTCAGACCGATGCTGTGATCCAGATGCAGGTGAGAGCGATCCTCCTCTCCTGATGGTTTGTCAGGTGTTACCGCAGTGGGCTCACGGCGCTGTTTGTGATCAGATGGCGGTGGATCAGGCTCAGAGACAGAACTTGCACTCTCTGTTCCTGTCCGGCGGAGGAGTGGAGTCTGTGAACCCCTGCCTCATCCTCATCGCACGGCGAGAAAATGTGGTCGGAGACTCCATGGAGGTGCTGAGGAAGTCCAAAAACGTTGATTACAAGAAGCCTCTTAAGGTAAAGCGCTTATTGTCCAGCTGTTCCTCTTCGACGCTTGAGCGGTTTTTAATCGTGTTGTTGTTGTTCTGCAGGTCATCTTCGTCGGAGAGGAGGCCGCAGACGCTGGCGGTGTGAGGAAAGAGTTCTTCCTGCTCATCATGAAAGAACTCCTGGATCCTAAATATGGGATGTTCAGATATTACGAGGAGTCCAGACTCATCTGGTTTGCTCACAAGGTGCAGTATATATATATATATATATATATATATATATATATATATATAATAAAAAAAAAAAAAAAAACTTAAATGCCCAAACGTCAAGAAAAAAAAAAGCCGGAAAGTTTTGTGTGTTTCTGCTGTTCCTCTTTTTTTCATGTCCATGTTTAAATCACAACAAAATTATGGCCAGTTTATTGAAACTTCCCCAGTTTAACAATTTATTGTACATTTTTTATATATATATATATATATATATATATATATATATATATATATATATATGTGTGTGTGTGTATACCTTACTTGGTGTATCAGATACGGTGTTACTGTAGTGTAAGCTGAGAATGTGTTGATCTCACATGTCAGATATGCTTTACTGCAGACGTTTGAAGACATAGATCTGTTTCATCTGATCGGTGTGGTTTGTGGATTGGCCATCTATAACCTCACTATAGTGGAGCTGAACTTCCCATTAGCCCTGTACAAGAAACTCCTGAAGAGAACTCCCACTCTAGAGGACCTAAAGGAGCTCATGCCTGATGTAGGAAGGTGGGTTTGTTTCACTCTATTTTCTAATATTTCCAGAGCATAAAAGACTCATTTTATGACACATATCAAATGTACCTCGACCATTTATGATGTTTGATTAATGGAAGCTGGACATATAATTGTACCAAGGTGTGTGTGCATCAAATGTAATACGGTTATGAGTTGAGGTAGTAATTTTGTATTTGTTTAAATGCGATGCTCATCGCTGGTTTTCTCTTTCTGTGGCTCTTCAGGAGTCTTCAGCAGCTGCTGGATTATACGGAGGATGATCTGGAAGACGCTTTCTGCCTGAACTTCACAGTAAGAACAAGCGGTTTGTACGTAATGCCTGTCTTTAAAATGCGTGGTTCGTTAAAAACAAAGTGCATGCATGCGTTTTTATTTTGCCAGATCACCGAGGAAATTTTTGGCACCACTGAGGTACTGGAACTGGTTCCCAACGGGACAGACATCAGCGTCAACAAGTCCAACCGGTATTAAACGCACGACACTGACTTCAGCTCATATCTAAACTTCAGCATTTGTGATCTGATTCGTATGACTACATGGTTTAACCCGTTCATGGCATCCAGGCAGGAGTTTGTCAATGCCTACGTCGATTATATATTCAACACCTCCGTGGCTCCTCAGTTCAGCGCTTTCCACGCGGGCTTTCACAAAGTGTGCGGAGGGAAGGTTCTCGAGCTTTTCCAGCCCAGCGAGCTGCAGGCCATGGTCATAGGAAACACCAATTACGACTGGAAGGAGTTGGAGAAGGTGAAGATGAAGTCAAAGCGAGTGTTTTGACTGCCGTGGCTTGACGTTGTGACCGTATTTATTTGTTGATTCTCAGAGCACAGAGTATAAGGGCGAGTACTGGGCCGATCACCCCACCATCAAGATATTCTGGGAAGTGTTTCACGAGCTGCCTTTGGAGAAGAAGAAACAGTTCCTGTGTGAGTGAACCGTCCTTTCCAGTGTTCTTGCAGTACATTGTTTTCCTGTCCTCTTTCAGACTAGTGCAGAGAAAACATGAATTTATGGGATTATTTTATATATTTGCATCCAGCGCGTTTCATCCTTACCCGTAACACACTTTAGTTTTGCTCCTATCTGTATCTGAAGGTTTTTACAGACCGATTTGTTCATTTATCATTCGTCTGGTTTTGTTGCACTCTTTTTGATTAAAGTACATGTCTTTAGTGCAATCTCCAAATGTTTTTTACTTCTCTTCCGTAACACTTTTACACGCCAAACGGTTTCGTTCATATCTATATTGTGAAACGCTCACAGAGAGATAAATCCACATCTGTTTGTCTGTAGATTTTGATTACAAAACGTCTTAAAAGGCTGTTTTCTCAAAATGAGTAACGTGTTACGCTAAACACAACATTTGTTCATATATAATTCACGT
Organism: Puntigrus tetrazona; assembly: GCF_018831695.1. Taxonomy (NCBI): domain Eukaryota; kingdom Metazoa; phylum Chordata; class Actinopteri; order Cypriniformes; family Cyprinidae; genus Puntigrus; species Puntigrus tetrazona. The sequence goes on along the minus strand of NC_056711.1, from coordinate 20,627,602 downwards.
GATTTATTAAAAAATAAATTCCTAAATAGTGAAATGTATGCTTTTATTTAAAAAAATAAGTTTATTTTATAATATGCATGTATGTATGTATGTGTGTGTGTGTATATATATATATATATATATATATATATATATATATATATATATATATATATATATATATATATATATATATATATATATATAGATATATATATATATAGATATATATATATAGATATATATATAGATATATAGATATATAGATATATAGATCTATCTATATCTATCTATCTATCTATACACACACACACACACATACATATATATATATATATATATATATGTGTGTGTGTGTGTAGATAGATAGATAGATAGATAGATAGATAGATCTATCTATGTATGCGCGTGTGTGTGTGTGTGTATATATATATATAGATAGATAGATAGATATAATATGCATTTTATATTTTATTTACTTGTTACAATAAGAAATATATATTGTTTGTGTTTTTATATATAAACAAAATTAAAAATACACCGAACACACACACACACACATTATGCAAACAAAAACATTTGGATGATGAAGCATGATTCATTGTTTGACAGAGCTGTATTTTCATCTGTTTACAGTACTTTCTAATGCATGAAGCGATAAAAAAAAACAAATTACAAAAATAAGAGACCCAAAGCTCTGTGTAAAAACGTAGTTCTGTTATGTCAACAAAATCAAACCATTTTAAATGTGGCTTTTCTAGAAACGTCTGCAAGTTAATGAGACGCTTACTCTCATAACGTCTGTAAGAAAGTGTT
>NC_056711.1:20611807-20616807 GCF_018831695.1 Puntigrus tetrazona | reverse complement strand
ATAAATATTTATATATATTTATTTATTATATATTATATTAATTAATTTATTTTTAACTGGTAAAGGGTTATATAAAAAGAAATTATATATATATATTTATATATATATATTATATATATATATATATATATATATATATATATATATATATATATATATATATATATATATATATATAAATTGATTTTTATTTTTATTTTTTTTTCAGTAAAAACCAACAAATACATAAATAAAATACTGTCCATCTCTTGAGACGGGGTGTATTAAGTTCTATTTAATTAATAACTTTTAAGTAACTGCTTCGTCTGTACTGGCGGGATGTTTTGTATTTAGGGAACCGGGCTCGCGCCGGCCGTCTGCTCGTGACGTGACGTCACACCATTACCGGAAGCTCTCCCGCGCTCCTCCTCCGTTCGTTCACTCTCTGGCGAAGATGGCGGACGGCGAAAATAAACGGGCCGAAGCCGCCGACGCCGCCGAGCCGCTCCCGAAGAGACCGAGACGCGCGGAGCCGCGCGGGGATCCGGAGCACGACGAGGCCGGCGGGACGGAGCCGGTGGAGGAGGAACCGGCGGCGGCGGCGGACGAGTCCTGTCATCAGGCCTCGCTGAACAACAACAACAACAACAACCTCACCGAACCAGAACCAGAACCCGAGCCCGAGCTCCCCGGTACAGCTTTCGTTCCTCCGCGGTTTATAGTTCCGGTTTACTGGCTGTTTTTAAAGTTGATTTCTCTCATCATTAGCTAACAGTCTGCTTCAATACATGGCAACGCTACACCGGTTTATTATCATAATAATATGATTATTATTATATTTAGTTTGAAACTGTTTATATATTTTTATTAGTGTTGTTCAGTTATTGTTATTATAATTCGAGGAGTTTAAATAATTATTTAATATTTACATTAAAGCGTTTATTGATTATTTTATATAATATAAATATTTTGTATTATTAAGTAGTATTTTTGTTATCTCTTGAGTGTTTTTATATTTATCTACGTAGGTGTTTAATTATTACCTTTATTAGTTTTATTAGTTTTATTATAATAATAATAATTATTATTATTATTATTATCATTCATATTATCATTATCACATATTTATTACATATTACATTTAATTATGCAATTTAACTATTAAATATTTTGTATTATTAAGTAGTATTGTTGTTATCTTTTGAGTGTTTTTATATTTTTCTATGTAAGTGTTTTATTATTATTATTATTATTATTATTATTATTATTTAAAGAGTTTAAATAATTATTTAATACTTACATTGACGTCTTTATTACATTTAATTATGCAATTTAGCTATTAAATATTTTGTCATCATTGTTTAGATATGTGTATTTTATATAATATAAATATTTTGTATTATTAAGCAGTATTCTTGTTATCTCTTGACTGTTTTTATATTTTTTTTCGTAGGTGTTTAATTATCATTATTATTATTATTATTATTATTATATTTATTATTATTATTATTATTATTATCATTCAAGGAGTTTAAATAATTATTTAATACTTGCATTGAAGTGTTTATTACATTTAATTATGCAATTTAACTATTAAATATTTTGTATTATTAAGTAGTATTGTTGTTATCGCCTGAGTGTTTTTATATTTTTCTATGTAAGTGTTTTATTATTATTATTATTATTATTATTAATATTATTATTATTTGAGGAGTTTAAATAATTGTTTAATACTTACATTGGCGTCTTTATTACATTTAATTATGCAATTTAGCTATTAAATATTTTGTTATCATTGTGTATTTTATATAATTTAAATATTTTATATTATTAAGCGGTATTGTTGTTATCTCCTGAGTGTTTTTATATTTTTCTACGTAAGTGTTTAATTATCATTATTATTATTATTATTATTATTATTATTGTTTAATAAAGTAATTATTGCATTTAGTTTTGTTTACAGTTATTTATATTATGTAATTTAATCATTAGTTCCTTTTAACGATTAGTTTCTTCAGTTATTATTAATTAGTAGCAGCAGTAGTAGTTTTAGGGGAAATGTCACATCGCTTTATTTGTACAATTACTTACATAATGGATTAAAATGTGTTTAGTGGCTCACTATAGTAATGCATGAACAAAAGCTGCACCTTCCCGTCCTTCACCACTCAGTCCTGTTTGCATCGTCTTATGCGTCTAAATAAAATCTCTTCAAAGAAATATAAAACAGGTGATATGTAGATTAAAAGCGTTATTAAAAGCACTAAAAGAAAATGCGCCGCTGTTTCTCCGTATAGCAGAGATGCATCTAAAAGTCGTGTTTCTCCCACAGACCTGACTGAAGAAGGCGTCCACGCCAACGGTTTCACGTCTCCTGATCTTCTTCACGACGATGACGACTGCTCGTCTCACGCCAGCTCCAGTGACTGGACGCCTCAGCCGCAGATCGGTCAGTTGAGCAGGTTTCGTGTGTGCAGAAGTGCTTTTAAAGGATCTTTCATGCAACCCTTTTTGTAGGGTGCGCTGCCGGGTCAGGGTTCATTTCCACCCTAAAACATCGTCACGTGTAACGATTTAAAAAAGCCTTTTTTCCTGACACTGCTGTCTGGTTTCGACGATGTGCATCAAGGGCTTTACGTTCGTATTTTTAAGTAAACCGCTGTACGTGATGGGAAGCGATGCACGGCTCAGAACGATGAAATCCGGCGCCTGAAACACTCTGCGTGTTCACGACGAACAAAGAAGAACATTTACAGGATGCGCTGAGGAGCAGCCCGAATTAAGAGCGGCACAGTTAGGAAACAAAGTTGGCCGATTATTTCTTTACAATGCAATTTAATTGTAATTGTGCCGCTCTGCTTTAAGCGAGCTTTGCTTCGCAGGGTATTTTAAAAGCGCTCTTTTATTAGTATCATTATTAATGTGTAAATATGCGCTAAAGGAAAGCTGGGCTCTCTTTCAGGCTCGTATCGGTTCATCCAGCAGCACATCATGAGAGGAACCGACCCCAGGGCCATCCTGAAAGACCTGCTGCCCGAGACGGTGCTCCCTCCGGACCTGGACGACATGACGCTGTGGCAGATCATCATCAACATCTCGGAGCCGCCCAAGAGGAAGAAGCGCAAGGACATCAACACCTTAGAGGACGTGGTGCGGCTCCTGAGCGAGAGGAAGAAGATCCTGGTGCTCACGGGAGCTGGGGTGGGACGCTTGTTTTTTCCCTTCTCCTCCGACTGCTTTGAGATGCGCCCGAACCGACGCTCTTCTTCCTCCGCAGGTGTCCGTCTCCTGCGGGATCCCAGACTTTCGGTCTAGAGACGGGATATACGCCCGGCTCGCCGTGGACTTTCCCGACCTCCCTGACCCTCAAGCCATGTTCGACATAGACTACTTCAGAAGAGACCCGAGGCCTTTTTTCAAGTTCGCCAAGGTCAGATGCGCCACCTTCCCGTTCGCTGTAACGATGCATTTTTGGTTTTTAGCAACGGAAAAAAATCCTAAATGCAATATTAAGCGATTATTTTTATTGCTTTTATTTTTTTTTTCAACAAACTGAATGCTTCTGCAGAGGGGTTTGTTCACGTACTGTTTACCTGATATTATAATAATAATAATAATAATGTTAATAATAATGCATTTATTTATAATACGCTTTTGTCGCACCCAAAGTGTTACAACAATTAAAAAAAAAAGTTAAAACACAAAACAGTGGCGCAAATAAAACGGCAAAATAAATCAAAACAATTTAATCGTGATTTTTTATTTATTTATTTTTTAGCAGTGTGTTAAAAGTACCTTTAAAAAAACCTCATATACAGTATTTTATTTTTAAAACATGGTGACTTTTATTCTATAATTTTTTTCTGTCTCTTGAAAGTGCTTTCTGACTTCTAGAGCGTTCCTTTATGTCTAATATGCAAACAAAATCGAGAATTATGCGTCTGATTCTTCATATTTCCGTTCTGGAAATGCATGCACGTCACTTACGTGATATTTAATTAATTTAATAGGCCTGCCGCGATAAACGGCTTTTTTGTTGTGCGCCGCATTGCCCCAGAGACGACTCCGCGTCGTTTTAAGAATAAAGCAACATGTTTGTGCTACTCGTCGGTTGACCTGCTGTGAGAGTTGCATTAAAAACGCTCTATTCCCGGTTTGCTTGCGCCGTAGGAAATCTACCCGGGCCAGTTCCAGCCGTCTCCCTGTCACAGGTTCATCTCGATGCTGGATAAGAAGGGGAGGCTACTGAGGAACTACACTCAGAATATCGACACGCTGGAGCAGGCGGCTGGAATCCAGAAGATCATTCAGTGCCACGGTATATCCGCTACTCGTTTAACTCCTCTTTTAAACCTAGATGCTCATTATTCCTCACCGTCTGTCGTTCACTGCTCCTTTTAGGTTCCTTCGCGACTGCCTCCTGCCTCGTCTGCAAGCATAAGGTCGACTGCGAAGCCGTGAGGGAGGACATATTCAACCAGGTACGCTCGAGGTCGAACGTTTAAAGGAAGTGAACCCGCGATCACCTTCAGATCATCCGAGATTTCGTCATCGGATTTAGAGGAAAGTGGCAGGCCGCCGGCGAGGGACGCTCTGCAGTGAATGGGTGCCGTCAGAATCAGAGCCGATGGAAAAACATCACGATAATCCTCACGTCTGGAGAAAAAAAAACAGGCGTACACCTGCTTTAGTAGAAAATCAGGAGAGAAAGCTGCCCATTCACATTTGCATGTTTACCGTTATTTCATGTTTGTTAATTAGCGCTTTTTATTAACTAGATTTATTATTTTATATATATATTATTTTTATATATTTCTTGTTTATATATATATATATATATATATATATATATATATATATATATATATATATATATATATACACACATTTATGCATATATACATTTATGCATATATATATATATATATTTATTTATGCATATATATATATATATATATATATATACACACACAAAATATAATAATAGAATTGTTCCACATTTTCTTAATTTTTTAAGTAAT
>NC_056711.1:20581807-20606807 GCF_018831695.1 Puntigrus tetrazona | reverse complement strand
TTAATTTTAGCAAACAATACTGCAATACTGTTAATAAATATATATTTATGCCAAAAATCCTTATATATATATATATATATATATATAATTATTATCTCAGATTCATCATATCCTAACAAACCACACATCGACAGAAAGCTTATTTATTCTGATTTCAGATAATGTATAATTATCAATTAAAAAAATCGGCCCTTATGACTGGTTTTGTAGTTCAGGGTCACATAAGTAAGTCACTTTCTATAAAAGGCCTGGATGTAATGTACATACATTGAGGGATAGCGAGACAAGACATAAATACTAATGAATGAGTAAATATGTACAAAATTAAATACATCAAATTGATTATTCGGTATTTATGCCGACGACGGACTCTTATTTTGCCGTGCGGACTGTTGTTTTGACACGTCCGCCATTAAACGGAAGTCCGTGTCGGATCTCGCTTCGGATTGACAACAAAACAAACAGGAGCGAAAGCGAAGCGGTAAACATGGGTCGGTCGTCGCTGGGCTGAAGCGGGTTTTTTAGTTGACATGGACTGCTGAAGCTTTCTCAGCGCGGCCGCAGCATGGAGGAGATGGAGGGGATCGAGGATGATAATCATAACTGTCGCGCGGAGCCCGTGAGCGCGTGTCCGCCTGCGCAGGTGTGTGTGGAGCCCGTGAGCGCGTGTCCGCCTGCGCAGGTGTGTGTGGAGCCCGTGAGTGTGTGTCCGCCTGACTCGGACTCCAGCAGTGACTCCTGTGAATCCGACAGCTCGGCCTCCTCTGCCCTGCTGCTCAGCTCCTCCTCCAAGTTCTGTAAGTTACGCTGGAGAGCGACAGCGGCTCGGTGGAAGTCAGGGCTTTACCTAAATCATCAACTCTACGTCAGACTTCTGGACCTCTAGAAGTTCTGCTCGTGAAGCATGCCTTGTTATTCCTCACAACAATCACTTTCACAAAATCACTCTCTATGCTAACTCTATTTCCTCTGTTGACTTGGCCCTCTAACTCTAGCACTCTTTATTCTAACTCTATTTTCTCTGTTGACTTGGTCCTCTAACTCCCTTACTCTATTCTAACTCTATTTTGTTCATTCACTTGACCCTCTAACTCTAGCACTCTATTGTCTTTGTTGACTTGACCCTTTAACTCTAGCACTTTCCATTCTAACTATTTTCTCTGTTGACTTGGCCCTCTAACTCTAGCACTCTCTATTCTAACTCTATTTTGTTCATTGACTTGGCCCTTTAACTCTAGTACTCTATTCTAACTCTATTTTGTCCATTGACTTGGCCCTCTAACTCTAGCACTCTCTATTCTAACTCTATTTTGTTCATTGACTTGGCCCTTTAACTCTAGCACTCTATTCTAACTCTATTTTGTCAATTGACTTGGCCCTCTAACTCTAGCACTCTATTCTAACTCTATTTTGTCCATTGACTTGGCCCTCTAACTCTAGCACTCTCTATTCTAACTCTATTTTGTTCATTGACTTGGCCCTTTAACTCTAGTACTCTATTCTAACTCTATTTTGTCCATTGACTTGGCCCTCTAACTCTAGCACTCTCTATTCTAACTCTATTTTGTTCATTGACTTGGCTCTTTAACTCTAGCACTCTATTCTAACTCTATTTTGTCCATTGACTTGGCCCTCTAACTCTAGCACTCTATTCTAACTCTATTTTGTCCATTGACTTGGCCCTCTAACTCTAGCACTCTCTATTCTAACTCTATTTTGTTCATTGACTTGGCCCTCTAACTCTAGCACTCTATTCTAACTCTATTTTGTCCATTGACTTGGCCCTCTAACTCTAGCACTCTCTATTCTAACTCTATTTTGTTCATTGACTTGGCCCTTTAACTCTAGTACTCTATTCTAACTCTATTTTGTCCATTGACTTGGCCCTCTAACTCTAGCACTCTCTATTCTAACTCTATTTTGTTCATTGACTTGGCTCTTTAACTCTAGCACTCTATTCTAACTCTATTTTGTCCATTGACTTGGCCCTCTAACTCTAGCACTCTATTCTAACTCTATTTTGTCCATTGACTTGGCCTCTAACTCTAGCACTCTCTATTCTAACTCTATTTTGTTCATTGACTTGGCCCTCTAACTCTAGCACTCTATTCTAACTCTATTTTGTCCATTGACTTGGCCCTCTAACTCTAGCACTCTCTATTCTAACTCTATTTTGTTCATTGACTTGGCCCTCTAACTCTAGTACTCTATTCTAACTCTTTGTTCATTGACTTGGCCCTTTAACTCTAGCACTCTATTCTAACTCTATTTTGTCCATTGACTTGGCCCTCTAACTCTAGCACTCTATTCTAACTCTATTTTGTCCATTGACTTGGCCCTCTAACTCTAGCACTCTCTATTCTAACTCTATTTTGTTCATTGACTTGGCCCTTTAACTCTAGTACTCTATTCTAACTCTATTTTGTTCATTCACTTGGCCGTCTAACTCTAGCACTCTATTGTCTTTGTTGACTTGACCCTTTAACTCTAGCACTTTCTATTCTAACTATTTTCTCTGTTGACTTGGCCCTCTAACTCTAGTACTCTATTCTAACTCTATTTTGTCCGTTGACTTGGCCCTCTAACTCTAGCACTCTCTATTCTAACTCAATTTTGTCTGTTAACTTGGACCACTAACTCCCTTACTCTATTCTAACTCTATTTTGTCCATTGACTTGGCCCTCTAACTCTAGTACTCTATTCTAACTCTATTTTGTTCATTCACTTGGCCATCTAACTCTAGCACTCTCTATTCTAACTCTATTTGATCTATTTCATAATTTAATAAAACGTGTTCATCAATTGAAATAAATAAATGTATGCATGTTGTGTGTATATATTCATTTTTATTTATTGGTCATTCAAAAGTTTGGGATCAATAAGATTTTTAATGTTTAAAAGTATCTTTTGATAATCAAGGCTGTATTTATTTAATCAAAAATGGACAACTAAATAGATTTCTGTTATATTGCACTTTTATTCTGTGACGCGAAGCGCAGTGTTGGTGTAAGCGGTGGGGAGTAGTTTAGTGAAAGCTTCACTCAGCTTCTGTGTGTTTGGCGGAGTCTAGTGCTGAACGTGATGACAGCAGAAGAATACAGGATGGTCTACTGGCCCAAGCTGGAGCGAGCCATCGAGCATCTGCTCACTCAGAGCCCCATGGAGCACATCTCCATCTCATACGAACAGATCTACAGGTCAGCGCTCCGCTCCCGAACGAGTCGTCACGTGCCGCTCGTGTGTGTGTTTTAATGCGTCCCTCTGTGTTCTCCTTCCAGTCACGTTTATAAGTGTGTGTGCCAACAGCACTCGGAGCTGCTCTACAACGACCTGATGTGGAAGATCACGTCTCATCTGGAACAAGTGTCTTCTGAGCTACAGGTCAGTGTTTAAAGTCTGCGTGGAATCTATATTCGTCTCGTTAGCGCACGCTGCTGCAGTTCATCCGTGCCAGTTAATCCACAAAAAACACAAATAATCCAAATCTGAAAACGCTCCTCTCCTCTGAAACAGCGGGTCTTCTTTGATGACATCAGTGTGACCCGGCATTAACCACGCCCCTCACACCGAATGAAACGCCCACTTTTATACATCCAATCAATCTTCAGTAGAAAAAAACAAGCCACGCCCCCTCTATTTTCCGCATGCTGTTTCTCTTGGAAGTATGTCACGATACGGAAGTCCAATTTTATATTTTAAAATTTTAATGTATTTTAAATAAATTTAAAATATTTAAGTCTTAATTTTTGTTTTCGTCTTGAAAAAAGCAAAGCAATAAATGCCCAAATTAAAGAGAATTTTTCATTCAATGTGTTTTAACAAAAATACTTTTAAGAAATGTATTAATTTTCTATTTATTTACGTTTATTATTTGACATCAGTTTGACCCAGCGTGAGCGTGACATCATTAACCACGCCCCTCCGACCAAATGAAACGCCCACTTTTATACATAATTAAGCGTATATGTGCTTAATTAAGTATATTTTATTAATAGGGTAAATATTTTGCCTTATTTTTATTAATATTATTTTATTTAAAAAATGTCTTAATTTTTTGTTTTCTTCTCGAAAAAAGCAAAGCAATAAATGCCCAAATTAAAGAGAATTTTTCATTCAATGTGTTTTAACAAAAATACTTTTTAAAAATTTATTAATTTTCTGTTTATTTACGTTTATAATTTGACATCAGTTTGACCCAGCGTGACTTCATTAACCACGCCCCTCCGTCCAAATGAAACGCCCACTTTTATTCATCCAACCAATCTGCAGTAGAAAAAAACAAGCCACGCCTCCTCTATTTTCCTCATTTTGTTTCTTTTGGAAGTATGTCACGATACGGAAGTAAAATCAACTTCTGGTTTACTCAGACTTTAAACCTGTTTATAGTGCTTCTGTTGTGGGTCAATAAAGTGAGCTTTTAAATCCACATCAGTGACATCATTCTTTTACATTCATATAATGTCTGTGATTTATACACTGATATACCTGACAAAAATATGATTTTTAGAATTTATTTAAAATTGTTGTATTATTTACCTATTATACTAGTGTTATATATATATATATATATATATATATATATATATATACACACAATTTTTATACAAATAAATTATGAAAACATAATATATATATATATATATATATATATATATATATATATATATTATGTTTTCATAATTTATTTGTATAAAATTGTGTTTTTAATAAAACACATTGAATGACAAATTCTCTTTCAAATTCTCAATTTTGTTTTAATTTTTAATTTAATGTAATTTTTTTTCATACAATGTCAATTTGCTAAATAAATGAATAAATGCAGTTTTCTCTTCTCTTGCGAAGGCCAGCCCGCCAGAACATTTAATCGAGAACTTCAACCAGGCTCTGACTCGCTACACAGCCGCCCTGCACTGCATCGTTCCCGTCTTCATCTATATGGTAAAGTGCCAGGACTCCACAGTGAATGCTCGGCTCTCACGTTATTGCTGTCGTGACATGCTCCGTGTCACGCGAGATCGTTTTAATTCTGCGTTCGCTCACCTGCACTTCGACCTGATCTCGTTACAGAACAAGTTCTACATCGAGACGAAGCTGAACCGCGACCTTCGGGACGATCTCATGAAGCTCTTCTCCGATCACGTGGCAGAGAAACACGTCAGCGCTCTACTGCGTGAGTGCAGGTCGAACACACTCTGCTCTTTCCACTGCCTTTTCTAAATGTCTGTTTTTTTCACGTGTTGTTATTTTCCTCAGCTCTTCTCAAAAAGGCTCATTCCATGCCGTTTCAAGTCAAACCATCGACTATGGCGAGTGTTGTGAAAGGTCTTTACTCCCTCCGGCCAGGTGACAGGACTCTTCTTTTCTTTAGGTTTTAATGCAGGTGAAGTGTGTTTGTTCTTCTGAACAGAGCCAAAAACTTACGTTTAATCACACGGTTGCGTACAAAATATCAATCTAAGAGACAATCTAAGCTTTTCTCGGAACTCACTTCAGTTTTCTCTTTAAATTCACTAAGAACCTGTTCCACAGATTCTGACAAACGGAACGTTTTGTATTCATTTGCAACAGTATAGCTCTTTTTTCATATTTCATATAGTTCACTTCATCATGTGGCATGTTGTGATGGAAATGATCTAATATTAATATATAAAAATTCATATTTTTCAGGAAAAAAACTATATATATAGGTAGTATAAATAATCTATAATGAATAAAAATTATAATTATTAATTATAATTGTTTTATTAAATTTTGAAAATGTTATTTGTATAAAGTAAACAAAGTGTGTGTGTGTGTGTATATATACATATTATATATATATATAATATTAAATCTATTATTTTAATAATATAAATATATTAACGTGTGTGTGTGTGTGTGTGTGTGTGTGTGTATAATATATATGTATATGTGTATTTATGTATATATGTTTGTGTGTATGTGTATTAAATTAAAACTATATGTATGTGAGTCTAAATTAAAACTATATTATTAAATCATAAGAAAAACCCAAAAAACTAATATTTCATGTTCTGTCAATCAGAAATGTAAATCACACACATGATAGACAATAGAAGGCACTTGCAGTTTATTTAGTTCCTGTATCTATTAACAGCCCTGTGAATGCATTAAGAAGTTACTGAATGAAATCTCTGTTGTCTTGAATGCGTAGTGATCATAAGTTTGAAAACAAGTTGAAATTTGATGTGCTTTTTTTCTTCTTGTAGACTGGGTTCCTCTTGCTCCGGCTCTGTTCTCTAGATTCATTCCTCAGATCGATCCTCCTGCTCTTGAATCTCAGCTCCCGTATTACGCGGATCAAGACAAAAGACTGCAGATGGAGCTTTCTCAGAAGGGCTTCTCCAGGTGTGTGTGAGAGTGTGTGTGAGCGAGAGTGCGCGAGTGTGAGAGAGTGTCTGTGTGTGATTGTGTGAGTGTGCGTGTAAGTGAGAGAGTGTGTGATTGTGTGAGTGTGTGTAAGTGCGAGAGTGTGAGTGTGTAAGTGTGAGTGTGTGCGTGTGAGAGAGTGTGTGTGTGTGCGTGCGAGAGAGTGTGTGTGTGTGTGCGCGAGAGAGTGTGTGTGTGCGTGCGAGAGAGTGTGTGTGTGCGTGCGTGAGAGTGTGTGTGTGTGTGCGTGTGTGCGAGAGAAGTGTGTGTGTGTGTGCGTGAGTGTGTGTGTGTGTGTGTGTGCGTGCGAGAGAGTGTGCGTGTGTGCGTGCGAGAGAGTGTGCGTGTGTGCGTGCGAGAGAGTGTGTGTGTGTCGTGAGAGAGTGTGTGTGTGTGTGCGAGAGAGTGTGTGTGTGTGTGTGCGTCACGAGAGTGTGTGTGTGTGCGTGCGAGAGAGTGTGTGTGTGTGTGCGTGAGAGAGAGTGTGTGTGTGTGTGCGTGCGAGAGAGTGTGTGTGTGCAAGAGTGTGTGTGTGTGTGCGAGAGAGTGTGTGTGTGTGCGTGCGAGAGTGTGTGTGCGTGCGAGAGAGTGTGTGTGTGTGTGCACGAGAGAGTGCGACAGAGTGTGCGAGAGTGTGTGTGTGCAGAGAGTGTGTGTGTGTGTGTGCGTGCAGAGTGTGTGTGTGTGCGACAAAGTGACAGAGTGTGTGCGTGTGTGTGTGTGTGTGTGTGCGAGAGAGTGCGTGTGCGTGCGAGAGAGTGTGTGTGTGCGAGAGAGTGTGTGTGTGTGTGCGTGCGAGAGAGTGTGTGTGTGTGTGTGTGTGTGTGTGTGTGTGTGTGCGTGCGAGAGAGTGTGCGTGCGAGAGAGTGTGTGTGTGCGCGAGAGAGTGCGCGTGCGTGCGAGTGTGCGTGAGTGAGTGAGAGAGTGTGCGTGAGTGTGTGTGTGTGTGATCACATGACTGATTGAGCTGTTTCTCAGGGGTGACCAGTCGAGGAAGAGAGCGAGTGAAGAGTCCTGACGGCCGAGTGGACTTCTACGCTCGAAGCCTGCGTACTTCATTAGAAATCACTTCACGGCAGACTTTATCTGACACAGAGACGCTTCATCTCTTCTCACAGTCCTTTGGGAATTCTCAGTTATTTAGAGAGTTCACTAAACACGAGCATCATCTCTACCTCCTCCGTGAGGTTGCTTCTTTTCTCTCTGGGTTCTGGATTTGTTTTCCAGTATTTATCATATTTCCAGGTTGATTTTATGATGCTGTCATTCGGTGAAATCATCCGGTTTGCTGTGATGGTTGTAGACTGCAGTAACGTGATGTTGGATCCAGAATGCAGGTATTCAGAATCCAGATTCTTACCCAATTAAATTTTTTGTATATATTAATTTTAGGATCACTACTGTAGTTTTAAACGGTTTTAGTTGACACCGCTTTACCTAACAGTAACGTGCCTTTGGCTGCTCGCCTTTTTCTTTTTTTTAATGATATGTAAAAAGTCAAGCATTTATGATGATGATGATGATTATTATGTTGATTTTTTTTATTTTTTGGCGCTTTAGTAGAAAAAAAAAAATCACACGTTGAATCTGGAACAGTTTGTGAGAAACAGCACAGATAAAGGACATCTGAAATGCAGGTGTGATATAAAGGGCTGCTAATAATTTATCTGGAATAAACTCATGACACTGAATTACAAGAATTGTGTGTAATAACTTTCTTTAAGTCAATTATATTCATTTAATGCTAAATAGATCACTAGTTAATGCACATTCATAAATGTCAATGTATGCGAGGTGTAATATAAGCATTTTAAATTAATGTCATTATTTTGCAGTTTATGGCTTAATAAAAAAATGTAATGAAGCAAAATCACAACTTAAATATGTTTTGGAGTAAACACTTGACTATAACCTCTTAAGTTCTATAAAGTTAAATAGATAATTAGGAAATGCACATTTTATTCATATATTGTTATAGTGTGTGTGTGAATTTTTTTTATATATATATTTCATTTGAACCTCATTATAAATATTAATTAATGTGTGTATGTATGTGTGTATATATATATACGTATATGTGTGTATATATATATATGTGTGTGTGTTTAAAAAAAGATTTTTTTTTTTTATTATATTTTTATATATATATTTTTTTTTCTTAAATTTTTTTGACATAATTCCATTACGACCTCATTATAAAATAGTGTATGAAATGAGGAAAATGGCCAGCAGAACTCTTGAAAAACAAACAGGTATTATCAAATTTAATATGAAAACGTTTGTATTTTCCATCGTTTTGTATCATAAAATGATTTTAAAATCTAAAAACATTACAGTGTGTGGTTTAAAGATAATGTAGTAATGTCACAGTGCCAAAGGAAAACAGAACAAAACGTTTTTAAGTTGAATTTGAAATTCATGGAGTTCATAGTTTCTCATATTTTATATTCCATTTCCTTTAAAAGAATGAAATCTTTGTAGTAAATGTGAGTCTTTCTAGTTCTAGCTCAGCTCTGAATCATTTGTGCACAGGTCTTTAAATATCTATAATCATGATCAGAATTATTGGCACACTTAGTAAATATGATCAAAAAAAGCTGTGAAAATAAACCTGCGTTATGAATGATCTTTCGTTTACAAGATATTCACGGAAATGTAACAAGAATGAAAACAACTGACAATGGGGGAAAATCTCATGAAATAAATGGAGTAAATACCTATATTCACATTCAGTTTTGAGCACGGAAGGGTGATTATGAACATGACATAAATTGTTTGACTGGAAGGAATATATAGATGGATATAAAGATATATGGATCTAGAGATGGATACGTAGAGAGATATAGAGAGATAGATAGCTATAGAGAGAGAGAGAGAGAGAGAGGGAGCTAGTGATTGATTAGAGAGAGGATTAGATAGAGAGATGGGTAGACGGATATAGAGATAGATATAGGGATGGATGGATGGATGGATAGATTAGAGAGGGAATTAGATGGATATAGAGAAAGATGGATATAGAGATGGATAAATAGACCGATGGATATAGAGAGATGGATTGACAGATATAGAGATAGATGGATAGATAGATGGCTAGATGGATATAGAGATGGATGGATAATGACAGATAGATAGATGGATAGATTAGAGAGGGAATTAGATGGATAGACGGATAGATAGACAGATATAGAGATAGATAGATGGATATAGAGATAGACTATATAGAGATGTATAGATGGATGCATAGAGAGATATATAGACGGATATAGAGATAGACGGATATAGAGATAGATGGATGGATAGATGATATAGAGAATGACAGAAAGATAGATGGATGGATAGAGAGATAGATAGCGATATCTATAGATAGATAGGTAGACCGATATAGAGATGGATGGATGGATTAGCGAGGGAATTAGATGGATAGACAGATATAGAGATAGATGGTAGATAGACAGATATAGCGATAGGTAGATGGATATAGAGATGGATGGATGGATAGATATAGATGATAGATGGCTAGATGGATATAGAGACAGATAGATATAGAGATAGATGGATAATGACAGAAAGGTAGATAGATGGATGATAGATAGACAGATACAGAGATGGATGGATAGATTAGAGGGAATTAGATGGATAGACGGATAGACAGATATAGAGATAGATGGATATAGAGACAGATAGGTGGATAGATAGATAGATATAGAGATAGATGGCTAGATAGACAGATATAGAGATAGATGGATATAGAGATAGATGATAGATGGCTAGATAGACAGACAGATAGATAGATAGATAGATGGATATAGAGATGGATAGATAGGCGGATAGATATAGAGATAGATATAGATGATAGATAGATGATAGATGACTAGATGGATATGGAGATAGATGGATAATGACAGAAAGATAGATAGATGGATGGATAGACAGATATAGAGATGGATGGATGGATAGATTAGAGAGGGAATTAGATGGATAGATGATAGATAGACAGATATAGAGATAGACTATATAGAGATGTATAGATAGATGGATAGATAGTCATGGTAGACATGGTCTTCAGATGCCTGGCATTATGGTTTATTTGTTTGTTAAAATATGAATGCACCGTGAACTAACATAAATGAATATTTCGTTACCTAGCAATAACACTAATAAACAGCATGTAGTTGTTTTCATTATCAGCTCTCATTCTGACGGCACCCATTCACTCCAGAGGCACTGAGCTGAAGAAACAACCTCATCCACATCTCGGGGTGGCCTGAGAGTGACTTCCCAAGAGGCTGACCGCTCCTCTAACCCCCACAATGCACCGCTCCGGTGTCCCCCGGTCTGTGGTAGGTGCCTCGCAAAGGTGTCGCCCTTCTCCCGACGGCGTCCTCGGCGGCCAATGAGGAGCGCCCGATGCCTGGCACGCGCTTCGAACCCTCAAATAACACGGCGTCGAAGGTCTGTGCTTCACGGGCGGCCGCTCGCTGCCCTGAACTCCAAGGTTAACTCCAGACCAGGAAGAAGCTCTTGCAGCTGCGCTCGGGGGCCGGCTCCGGAAAGCTGGAATTAGGTGCTTCTGAGCAGCTGCAGTAGATCTGGACGTCGTGGACGTTCACACGAAGTCGAAGGTAAAACCCCTTGTCGTCTAATGACTGCACTCACTTTTTAATTGTGCATCCTATATATATATATATGTATGTATGTATATGCTTGCTCAAAGTGAGTTTCTATTTAAGTTAGGCATGCCGTACACATAATGCATAGACTTTTAGTTGAGTGGTGATTGTGCGTTTGCAGAAGTGTTTGCTCATGTAAAGCGAGCCGCTCTATATTTAGCCGTGTTTGCTCAGGATTAATGCCCCGGGCAGCTGTCTGCACAGGTCTGCTGGAAGGCCACCGCCGCTGCGCTTCATTGCTCTGATTTGAGTGTCAGGAGCATCTGCCGGCGTCTCCTCTTTCTGGGTTCAATAACAACAGCGCCTGTCTCCGATTTGGCCAGGGAGATTAAAAAGCGTTGGCTTTAAATATGAAATGAATTGTTTGTTTTGCTCGAAAAGCTCGGAATCGATTAAAATCGAATTTCAATTAAAAATGGCTAGTGCTTTCCAATATTTACTGAGAAACTGAATTATAGTAAATGAAATTTTTGTAGCGGTAGAAGGACTAATTTAATACGTTTTTAATACATTTTTGTGTTGCGTTTTCATATAATTTTAATGAAAGTTTAAGTGTTTTTGTTGTCTTTTTAGTTCCTTTTTGTCTATATAGATTTGTTAAGCTTTGACATTAACTATTAGATATTTTAGTATTAAATTAAATTGAAAAATCGATATATTTTTTAATTTCATTTAAGTAACGCTGTTATTATGATTTAAATTTTATTTTCAGTTTTACAATTTCTAGAAGAGCAAATGCATGTTTGTCTATTTCGTGAAAATTGCGTTTTCTTTCCGTTTTTGTTTTTTTTTTTCTTTTAATTCCATTCCTTAAAACTTTAATAATATCAGGAATTGTTTCAAATTTTATTCTAGGCCCGAATGAATAAAATGATTTGGTGATTCTACTTGTGTCAGATTTCAGACGATTTCTTTTTGAAGTTATAAATAGATTATAAACAATATGTTAATATGATATATATTATGTAATAAATACTTAATAAATATTCAATATATGAAATCAGTGTAGACATACTATGCATCCGTGTATGCTTAATTATTAAAGTATTAAAGTAAACTTTTCTACTTGTTTTTGGAAAATTATACTGTTACACTTTATTGATTTATTATCGTCTCAGAAATGTCATAATAGTTATTACCAGACCTCGTAGTGAATGTGAGTTTATCCATTTGTGCTCAGCTTTCGGTTTTGATGAGCTGCTCCTTTACGAGCGCAGTCCCGTTAGAAATGATCGTTAAAAATAACCAAAAGTAACAAAGATCATCATTGTTGTGATGTTCCCGGAGCCCTGGTCGTATGTTTTTATGCACGCTGTAAGAACGAATATCCCTGATTGCAGCATAAAGCCAATATCGATTATAAAATCACATTTTTTGAGTTATGCATCCATGCAAGCTAAATTGCTTTCAAAAAAAGTGGGCGTGGCGCATATTCAGAAGCATTAAACTAATTTGCAAAATGTGCAAAAAAACTGGAACACAATTCTGGAATTGTAAAACTAAGAAAATAAAATAACTTAAAAGGAAACGAACAGTAACTGAAATAAAATAATGTTTTTTCATTCAATACTAAAATAAAGGTTTATGAAAACTATATCGACATAAAAAAAGAAATTACGGTAACAATTTGGTTTACGGTTACATGCATATCACTGCAATATTAGTCATTAATTAGTGCTAATTAAGCATCAGCTATTAATGCCTTATTCTGCATAAACTTAAAAACGACATACTAATATTTAAGTCGTAGTTACCTGTTATGAAGTGTTACAGAAATGACAGTCGTTTAGTTAAAAAAAAAGCCTCGTTTGGCCGCGGTGGGCTTTAAAATCTTCTGTTTTTGTGTCGGGCAGCATGCAGGAGAACAGCCCGGATCAGCCCACGTCTTTATCGCAGCTCCTGCGTGAGAGTTACCTGGCCGAGGCCCGAGCTCATCACCGGCACGGAGAGCCCAGCTGCATAGACGCTCCTCGCCGGCTGGTCTACGGCACGCTGAAGGAGAAAGCAGACGACTCCGGCGGGAAAGCGGACCCGCAGTTTCCAGACCTGTCTGCTTTCCTGAGCCAGGAGGAGCTGGACAAGAGCGTGGACCTGGCCTGCAAAGCCATCAGCAGCGACGCTCCCGAGCGCGAGGAGAGATCCCGCACGCATCCGCCGCCGAGCCGCCGCGACAGTGCACCTCCGGAAACGGACGCCGCTTCGGAAAGGCCGACGGTCCGGGCCCCCGTCCGAGACGACGCGATCAGGAGCGCCGCGCCCGATTTCAAGCGGCCCCCGAGAAGCGCTCCGTACGGCCTGGAGACCCAGTCCAAGAAAGAGTTCCTCAACAAAGCGGCCGATTTCATCGAAGAGCTTTCGTCTCTGTTCAAAGCCAACAGCTCCAAGCGGGTCCGGCCCCGCGCTTGCAAGGGCCACCGGAGCCGCTGCCAGAACAAAACCGCGGCCGACGGAGCCTCGTACTCCATGGACGCAGAGGATCGCGAGAGACCTATGGTGCTCGTCCAGCAGACGGAGGAGCCGGCGGGGAACAGCGGAGTCACCGAGGGCCCGCCGGAGACGGAGCCGGGGCCGGCGTGCGAGGAACCTCCTTCGGAGGAGGAACCCGTGTGGGAACCTCCGCGCTTCGTACAGAAACTCAAAAGCAGGGAGGTTCCCGAGGGCAGTAAGGTCCAGCTGGATTGTATCGTCAGAGGACTCCCTGCTCCTGAAGTCCGGTGAGTCTCACCTGCTTTTATTGACGCGCGGGATTAGTGCAATTATTATTACTGTCGCTCACGGCGGGAAACATTATGGCGGCTGGAGTCTTTTTGTTTTGCATATTAAAACACATTTTGAGAGCTTCGTTAAATTGATTTAATTAAATGTAGCTCAAATAAATCGATCGCAACCACTAAGCTTTGTTGGTAAACTCCATACACAAACTTGTTTTTTTTAATAAGAAGTAATTCTACAGAAATGTAAAACAAGGCATTGATTCAAAACATTCAATTTTGAAAGAACACTGAAGAAAGTATTTTACTACATTATTTTTATTTAAAGGTGCAATCAATCTGCGTTGGCCGCATTTAAATAAACATAATAAACTATTTAATTCAATTGCATTTAAATAACAGTAAACAAATTCAGTCGACTAACTTTCAGCTAAATTTGTTCATTTAAATGTAGCTAAAATAAATTGTTTGCAACCACTTACCTTAAAATAATGTAGAATATTATTCAATGATTTTTTTTTTTGTGCTTTTCTTTCGTTTTCTTTTGTTTGACAAACAAAGTGCACTTGTAGCGTTCTTAAAATGTAAAATGTATTTTTACCCAACCTTATTTTTAAATAATGTAATATTAATGAAATAAAAGATGCACTTTCTTAACAGAATTAATTACGCTTAAAAAGGGCAAATTAAAATGTTTATTTTACTCTGTAAGGTTAAGTAACTTTTTTTTGTTGTACTTAAAAGAAAATGCACTTGTTTTAATGTTCACTGACTAAATGCACTTAAATATAATTGCAACTAATTTAATGTTATGTTTAAAATGAATACATTTTTAATGTAGTCATTTGAATAATATAAATTACACGCACGTTTTAGTTGATCATAAATGTCCAACAGTGTTCGGCAGTACACTTTAACCATATTTTAACGACAAACGCTAATTATGAAATTTCATATAAAGATATAAGTGGCTGTCTTGGGGACAGTTTACCCAAAAATGAAAAATGTGTTGTCATTGTTGCTTTGAATGTCTTAAACACACACACACACACACACAAAAGAAGATATTTAGTTGGTAATGAAAGAGTCTCTATAATTCCACGGTATAGGAAAAAAAAAAAAAAAAAAAAAAATAAATAAAAATATATATATATATATATATATATATATATATAAACAAAGCTTGCATGAAGCAAATGTTTTATTTTTGCGTGATTTAAATAATTGCATTCAATTAAAACTTAAACGTTTTCTCTCGATTCATTCAATCCAGAACCCCTAGATTCATTTTGAACTTAAGCACGTTCTTTTAAAAGTGTGTCATCTCCATAACAGATGCAGCATCACGGCAACCGTTTTTGCTCACGGATGCACGCTAGAGACCTGCTTTCTCGAGCGCTGCCTGTGAGCACAAAGACGTCTTGTGAAAGCTGACCGTATATCATGCAGTCTGAGCTCAGCCGTTCTAATTTTGCTGCATTGGAAACATGATGCTATGAGAATGCAGGCGAAATTATCGGGAGAGCGCCGTTAGCCAAAGAGCAGAAGAGTAAACAAGATGAGATTAAATGGGTACAGAGCTTCAGCGCCGATATGATTATAGTTTATTGCCGCAGTGAATGCCTTTCCTCTCCCGGTGCGTGAAATATACCATTTTTTTCCAGTGATCAAGAACGGTTTGCGATTGAGTTTGAGTTCTCTGTGTTGAACGAGTCGACTCTTTTCGTCGTGAAATGGTGGTGATGTTTATGTTCACTGAAGGATTGCTGAACGTAAGAAATCAGAATCTTTTAGCATTAGCCCCTGGCTTTAGGCTAGATGATTATCTTTCAGGTTCTCCTAACTTGTGAAGCCTAAAGAGTCGTATGACTCAGATTGTGGAAATGTGACGCAGACCAGATATTCAGCTTGTGCTTCTTTATAAACTGATCATCAGCTACAATCAGACTTAATACATTTTTATATATATATATATATATATATATATATATATATATATATATACACACACACACACACACACATATATATATATATATATATATATATATATATATATATATATATATATATATATATACACACACACACACACATATATACACACACATATACACACATATATGTGTGTATATGTATATACAATATATATATATATTATAGTAGCTTTGAAGCCTTTTCAGTTAAATCTGTCTAAATTATGTTTATTATATGAGGTGTGCTTTTTTTATTATTTTATTCAATAACATTTTTAACAAGTTTGCATTTAATAACTACATATCATTATTTTATCCTTTTTTTTACATTTAATAAATTCGTATAAATTGATCACGCATTCAGCTTTTGTTTAATAACTTCATGAAAAGCAACTATACATTTAACGCGTTTGCATTTAATAACAGCGTATGAACTGATCGTGCGCTACATTGATTATGCATTTCGTGTTTTTTTTGCAGTTCTGATCTAAATGTTATAACATTTAAAAGCTTGACGCAAACTGATCGTGCAATGAGTATATTTGTATAAACTGATTGCGCTTTTAACATTTAACGTAGTAAACCTAAACGGATGCCTTTTCTGTAAGCATCAGGAAATCGCTTTTTGTGTTGTGCATAATTATGGTTACCGGTGTGTCATTGATGAAACGTTAGTGTAACATTACTCAGTGCAAACTTCCCACACCGACAGGTCAAGGAAACCCGTGCTTTTCTGAGCGTGTCTGTGTGACAGGAGACGTGTTTGGACAGCTGTTCTCAGCTGACCGAGAGGCTGTGATGTCAGAAACATTAGATCATCCCTCCAGTGACCCAAACCTACTTCACTTTTCAGCATTTGTGACGCTGGACCAGCCATAAGGGTCCATTTTTTTCAAAATCGAGATGTTTACATCACCTGAAAGATGAATCGATACGCTCTCCGTTTATGTACGCTTTGGCTGAGATGCGACTATTTGAAAATCTAAGGGTGTGCGAAAAGAAGTCCTTAGCAATGCACTAATCAGAAATTAAGCTTTCCTCTATTTACGATAGGAAATGACTTTTTGGCGTCAAAGAAAAATCAGTAATTTTGCTCCTTATATTGTATGGGTTTTGTGCTTTGTGCTCCATTTTACTTGCTTTCTACTTAATAATATGCCTTTTGTAGTTGAGTTTTCACTCATAACTCTACATTTTAGCTGTTGCAACTAAAAATGTCCAGTGTTTCTCCGCCAGAGGCAAATGCCTGCTAAATATCGGACAGATCTATTAGCAGGGCTGTATGAGAGGCCGTTCTATGTTTAGCTTGTGCGTGTCGGTCAGGGATGCTGCTGTCCAGTTTTAACAGGGCTTCCTGTGCCGTGGGTGAGTCGAGAGGAAAAATAGCCCGAACAGGTGCAGAGCTAGCGCTGGATGTCTTTCCCCCATAACTCAGGCTTTCAAAGTTAGAGTCTTACTCATTAGAAATGATCCTCATTGGCTCGTGGATCAAACCCAATACATTTCGGCCATGTCTCGCCCGTGGAATGAACCACAACTCGTCTCTTCAGAAGCGCTTTGAATTTCGAGGACATTTTGGGAAGCAGCAGTTAAAGTGAAATAACTCGTACGGTCTTCTAGGTAAGGTTGTGATAAAGTTGTGTTTATGCATGTTTAGCCCATCGATTTATTACTTTTTCTCGTGTTGTGATGTGGTTCTTATTTTGCTGATGATTTGTTAAATGCATCGAAATGGTTTTGAATATCTTGATTTGACCATATTAATAACTTTATTAGTAAATGACTTCAACCTCACCTCGACAGCTTTATGTAATATAACAACTTCATTTTTGACTAAAGAAAACTTGTCATGTCAGTAGAGTAAATACAATGAAAAATCGGTTTCTTTGTGTTCGGTGAAATAAATTTGTCTGGTTTCGTTCATCCAGTTAGTGATTTAAAAAAAGCTGCTATCTCTTCATGTTGGATAGTTTTTTTTTTTCTTATTGGCGTAAGCTGCTGGTATTAACCATTGCTTTTTTTAATTTGGACATTTGTAATTAAATAGCTTTTTCCAATCAACTACTTTATTATTTATTTTTGCTCAATATTGTCATTTAACTGCACGTTTTTATTGAATAAAAGTGGTTTTGCTCTGTATTGTAATGCCTGAATGAATGAACTCTGTGACCTGCACGACCGAAAATGGTGTTCAGAGGCATTCATTTAGTGTCACTAGCACACTTACAATTATAAAAATATACATTTATGTAAATATCCACTGTATTTGTGTTATAAATGGGCTGGGCTGAAACATTCAGTTGTTTTAGTTTGTTAATGTCAGTGTACAACTGAATGTACTTTCATAGGATTTTCAGCTGAGGTCAAATTAAACCCAGATGCATTCAGACATAACTTGTGTGCATGTTTTACATTTTCATTCATAAATTTATTTTATTGTGGACGCGCTTGTAGACGTGTGTTCCCGTCCCAAATGTAACGTCCTGTGTTTTTTTTTTACAGGTGGTTTTGTGAGGGTAAAGAGCTGGAAAACAGTCCCGATATTCAGATCATCGCTAACGGTGAGCGACACACTCTGATCATAGCAGAGGCGTTTGAAGAAGACACGGGCAGATACTCGTGTTTTGCCTCTAACTTTTATGGAACAGACTCCACCTCAGCAGAAATCTACATTGAGGGTAATTTCATGACCTGCAGACTATTCATTATTAAATTGATTGCCAAATGATTGCAGCTGCAGTTTGAAATTAAGATTGTAAGTTTTAATTTTCTATTAGGAGCGTCTTCGTCAGATTCTGACGAAGAAAAACATTTTCAAGCAGAGTGAGTTTGTATATTTTCCTTTATGAAATCTGTGTCTGCAGTACCTTTTGAATCCCTAGGGGTTGAAATCACATGCACACATCTTTCTTTTCCAGACTTCATAAAAGTTCTCCTGAGCCCAAACCTGCTGTGGTCTTGGCAGAACCCAACACATCTGCTGAAGACACCACACCAACTATAACATCCACCTTCGACGAACCACCAGCACCTTCTGACTCACTGCCACTGACTGAGCCGATTACTGACCCAACCTCTAAGCAAGAAGATACAGAACTTCTGAGTTCCACGGTTGTCAGCTCTGAAATACCTGTACCAGAACCAACCATATCTTTAGCAGAACCAACCGTACCTGTACTAGAACCACCAACGCCAATATCTGAGGTGGAGCCCATTCTATCTATTCCTCCACTGACCATTGCCCCACCATCACCACCATCACCTCCATCCAGCCAAAGTATCTCCGATGTACTGTTAACATCTCAGCCGAGCATTTCTGAGGTATAAAAAAACACACCAAATCTTCCGTTTTGATTTCCCACTAATGCATGCGTTTTTCTTACTTTCCATGTTTTGTTTTCAGAATCTAAATGGCAGCAGTAGTTATCTTCAAAGCTTCGATGTAAGGCCCATAATGGCAGCTCCAGTTTTTACGAAGGTAGAGCAAACGCACCTTGACATCAGTGCAAATCCGGTGCCAGCCATGTTTAGAAATATAAAAGACATAGGGGTGTCTCTGTTTGACTTGGGCCACTAAGTAACCACCTCCAAGGACTAATCAACCCCACAGAACACCCTTTAAAATGCTAAAAATTCACTTTTCACTGTCAGACAAAATGTGCAAAAAAATTGTACCTTTAAGGGTGCAACAACTTGTCACTGCGGTGGTACCCTCAAAGGGACACCTTTATACCTAAAGGGTGCATGTTAGGAACATAAAAGTACACAATACTACCTTAAGGGTACATATTACTATTCTAAGATACTATTATACATCTATTAGTAGTAAAGAAGTACCAAGCTGTTTTTTAACTGTGTACAGAGTAGCAATGCCCTGGCAGTTATCCAAAAACCATCATGGCAATAGTTATTATCTTCAGAATAATTAAACCATATTTTATTTACAGGTTTTCCATTGCATTGTCACTGTACACCATTGTCTCTTTTGCTGTAGAACCTCCAGGATGTCCTGGCTGTGGAGAGTCAGTTAGTGGTTCTGGAGTGCCGAGTAAAAGGCACTCCCTCCCCTAAAGTGGACTGGTACCGGGAGGGCACACTTATTGAAGATTCCCCAGACTTCAGAATCCTTCAGAAGAGTATGTATAATTTTAGTGTGCAGTGTTTTTACATATGTGGTTGGATCCACCCTTAAAAACTGCTGAAAATGTTTCGAACTTTAAAGAAAATTGTTATCTGACAATCCACACATTCTGCTTTTTTCA
The DNA here is from genome assembly GCF_018831695.1 of Puntigrus tetrazona. Classification (NCBI taxonomy): domain Eukaryota; kingdom Metazoa; phylum Chordata; class Actinopteri; order Cypriniformes; family Cyprinidae; genus Puntigrus; species Puntigrus tetrazona. The sequence goes on along the minus strand of NC_056711.1, from coordinate 20,586,801 downwards.
TCCCAGAACCAAGATCTATGGCTGAATCTGGTAGGTGGATTTAATTGCCCTTGCTTTGTCAAGGTAATTATTTCACGACTCTAACCATCTAACATTGTACCATTTATCTGTTTTGTGTGTATATCAGAGGAGATTTGTACTTTGGTTATTGAGGAGGTCTTTCCAGAAGATTCTGGAACATTTACTTGCATAGCCAGCAATAAATATGGCACAGTTTCCAGTACTGCTGCATTGAGAGTAAAAGGTATTTGTGTTTTATTGTTGAGAAAATAAATATTTAATCAGTTCAAAATGAGATAAAAATGTATCACATCTCAAGCATAATTCTGAACAATATTTTGTCTGCATCGTTAGGACACAATAATAACAGCACCAACCCTAAAACAACAAGCACTTTAACAGTGGAATCCTCTCTACAAAAGGTTCTGGAAACCAAACTGATGTCAACAACTTTAAACCGTAAACCAGATGTTCCTCTGGTAAACACCAAGCTTCATTCAAGTATGATTTGCCTTGACCCTTTGAGCTCTGGATTTAGGCATTCAGACTTTCAGGACTCTGGATCGCTTCGCTCAGACTCCCTAACTCCTAGTACGCTTCGCCATGATCTCACCGCTAGCCTACCTAGTCTAAACCCTCTCAGCATTGGAAAATACAGCTCAGATACTTTCAGGACTAGTTTACCTCAGCTAGACCCACTCAGCTTCGGTTCATCTTCACTGAACTCAGACACAAACCATAAGTCTCTCAGCTCTATCACAACACACTTTGATTCAGGAGGGTCTGGTTTTAAGCCTTCCACAGAAGTGACCCAAAGTCCACCAAATGGGTCAGCCTCCAGTATCACTATGAGCTCTGATGCCTGGGTTGAACCATTAGCAAATTGTTCAAAACCAACCCCCAGCCCTTCTGTTACTAGTGTCCCACCAGTTAACTCCAGTAACCCTCAAGAGCGACCAACTGTTAAACCCCTACCAGATCCCCCAACATCTTGCCTCAAGACAAGACCCGAGGGTGTGTTAGGGAATCACAACGAATCTCGCTCTAGTGCCCGAGCTGGCCTCCGTGTAACCTTTAAACTCCCAGAGGATGAAGACGAGGAAGAAAAAGAAATGGCATCTAAAGAACCACCACCTGTGTTTGCTAAACCAAAATTGTAAGTATCCACTTTTGAGTAAAATTACTTTTAAGGAATATCTGAAGTAGAAAACATGCTTGTTTCCCCCTTCTTTTGTTTTATCTTAGAGATCCAGTGCAACTCCAGATCCTCCACAATCAGGTGCTTCTGGAACAGGGGCAGGAAAATGTCTCCCCAAACCAAGATTCTCCACATTTAGACAGGACAAGTTGTGAACCACCCCCTGTCAAGCCACCAAACCCTCCTGCAAATCCAATTCCATCCCAACTCCAACCACCTCCTCTTATAATGAACTCTGCACCAATTCTACTGCCAATCCCTGCACCTGTCCCGCTACCTCCTACAGCACCTGCTCCCATTTTAAAAGCTGTACCTGTATCCCAATTGAGCATGCCTTTAAACAATTCCATGCCAATGCCCCAGCTTACTCCATCAGCCACAACATTACACAACCACCCTCCAATACCTCAACAAAATCTGGTTCCTACTACTTTAAGTACTGTTCCACCAGGTATGGTTCCCTCTAACCTACTAACCCAAATGAATATGGTGCCCACTCCTCCACAGCTGAATTTGGGGCCAATCTCAACCAGTGTGGCTCCAGTTGCCCCTATGACAAGTGTAATCCCAACAATCCCAATAGTTCAATCCGGAGGTGTTTCTAACATCCCTATGCCTCCAAATTTGGCACCTTCTATGCATTTTCCCCAACTTATCATGGCTCCAACCACCCAACCTAACCCCAACCATGTGCCCAATATTCCACCCATCACTCCTACCCCTCATATTTCACAAATTACCATGAATCCAACCTTGCAGATGAACTCTGTTCCCATTAGTGACTTGAGTGTTGCCAGAACACAGGCACTGATGTCACTTAATGCATCAGCAGTGAACAACACTGTGCCAAAGTTAAACACCACCACAAATTCTCACCCCAGCATGGCTCCACAAGACACAAATTCCCAAGGTGTATCTTATCCACACCTGAGTAAAATCACTTCACCACATCCAGTGAGAAATCAGCCTGCATCGATCCTGAGTCCAATGTCTCCACCTCCGTTGAATGACACCCAGCCTCCACTTCCTGGGATTATTCCGATCTCCACCCAGAGCTTCACCTACACAAGGCCGAAGGAGTTCATCGCGGCCCAGGCGCTCTCTCCTATAAGGAGTCCTTCCCCAACCGAGTCTCCTGTTCCAATGCTCCATGAATTAGCTGCACAGATATTCCCGAAGTCAACACGGGAGCTCATGTCGCCTGTCAACCAGTTAACTCCGTCCCCAAGAAAGTTCCCAACAAGAGTTCTGGAGTGTCCAAGCAGCCCACCATATGTGTCCTCACCACCTCTTCTGCCTCCTGGGCTGGTGAATTCAGTGTTTTCTTTTAGAACTCAGTCACCCCCACAAGCTTCTTCACCAACGTCTAGCAGCTCCACTCCTAGCCCCATCCAAAATCCAGTGGCCTTCCTTAGTTCAGTCCTTCCTTCACTTCCAACATCTCCTCCGACCAATGCCATGGGACTGCCTAAGAGGGCCCCACCTGGGTAAGCAAACACAAACACAACATTTCATCATAACAAAGGTTCTCAACCCTGCTCCTGGGGATCCACTGTCCAGCAAAGTTTAGCTCCAAACCTAATCAACCTCACCTGAAGGTAAACAAATTCTTCAGGATAGCTTAAAAATGCACACGTAGGTATGCTGAAGCAGGTTGGAAATAAACTGGAAATAAACCCCCAATAGGAGGGTAAGGCCCGATTCCATTTCTACCGCTTAGCCCTTCTCCTTTCCCCTGCCCATTTGTTTTGGGCATTCATGTAAAGGGGTAGGGGTGTCTCGATTCTCTTTAAGTCGTAGGGGTAAGGGGAAAGGCCAGATGGCCCTTCAGATGAAGATTTTTCAGGACCACAATACAAACGAAGGGGTATGATTTTTCCTCAGCATACCCAGCTACAGTGGCAGCATGGCCTATTTTTTCAAATATTGCCAGTGAGAGAGAGAGAGAGAGAGAGAGAGAGAGAGAGAGAGAGAAGCTGCATAAAAGTGGTCTATGTGACTTGTCCACTATATTACAAATATTTAAAACTTAAAACTTGATAGCACTTAATCATTAATCGTTGCGACTGGGCTGAAATTACACTATGGTCTTAGAGTGGTTTAACAGCAGAATTTGAATCATCTTAAATATGCGCACTCATATTTGTATCATATTTTAATGCCTTGCCTCAGTCTGATTGTGTTACTTCATGTTCAGGCCTCAAGCTGCGTTAAAGAAGAATCAAAGAGGCTCCAGAGTCATGTCCGATGACGATATCCGCGAGAGCAAGGAGTCACTCTTACAAGATATTGAGAAGAAACTGCGTTTTAAAGATGAACAGCTTCGTTATGGACAGCAGGTATGTGCATCATTAATATTACAAAGATGGGTTTTGTTGTGTATAGTACAACTAGTAGGCCTAGGCCACGCTTTGCTCTTTCTGATCATCTGATTACTTTATGATTACTTTGAGTTATGGATTCTATTACAGAGGGTTTAATCTCGGTTTGTAGTAGTTAAGTTTGTCTGGTCTTACACAAAACACAGATTGATGGAAATGGAGAAGGAATAGGGAAGAAAAATACATGTTCTGTGTTTCACAGCTTCATCAGTCTGTACTCCAAAATAAATTGCTGCTGCCTTTTAAGAAAAAATAGCTAGCACTTCATAATGATATTAGCAAAAACATGTTTTGGGTTTTTTTTTATATTTCTTGTGTTTTCAAGCTTCTTTTTGATGTTGAAATTGAAAGCTGAATCTAACTCTCGGCTGGCTTGCACCAAATGCAGAAATGTATCACCTGCTGAGATCCTTTTTCGCATTTAATGCAAAAAATGACGGCATGCAGGAATTTCATAAACATAAACAGATAATTCTATTATTAGCTATATATGTGTAATTCCTGCATGGAGCCATTTTTTTTCAGATTTGACATAGCGGTGTGATCTACACGGCTTCTGATTAAGTGCATGCTTGCAATTTTACTTGCTTTTTATTGCATATATTTACACAATATATAATTCTTAGCGCTGCAAATCTGTAAATATTTAGGTGTTCTGTAAAAAGTCTCTTGGACTGGATCGGACTTTGTTTAAAGTCAACATGAAACCAATGGTTTTTCTTCTAATATCCTCCTCATCTTCACGTCAGGTTGTTTCATGGTCAGGTTTTTCATGTTGAGTTTAAACGTGAGGCTTCAATGCATTAAATACTTGTTTATTTCAGTGTATTGCTGGCTGTCACTCATAAATGAAAACCATTTGTTTTCATTTCTGTTCGCGGGATGTACATCTGCGTTCTCGGTTTTCACGTTCTAACACATTTCGTGCGCCATGCTGCACCATATTAACACTATCACACGCTAGAGTGTTTCTTGTCAGACTAACACGATAAAACTCTATTTATCACACACATTTGTCTTGATGTGTGACTAGTGTTTGTGTTTACATCATCGTCATTCATCCTGTCCTCCATAGAAGCAGAGTTATGGGGGGGAAGTGAGCCCACCGCTCGGACCAAACATTCCCACCGCAACTGTCATTAACTATGACGAGGTACAAGGACTTTTCTCCATTGCAAGCAGTGCTTTGTTCTGAAGTGCATTCGTTTCATAATATAAGAATCGATTTTGATTTAAAACAAGAAACGAGGTGACCCTGAGCTAATATAAAGCTGTGGCTTTTTTCCACTAATGAAACTGCATGGATAATAACTCCCTTCAGAGGAAGATGCAGTACGTTTCACTTTACAATAAGGTTGCATTTGGTAACAAGTGTTCCAGTTAACATTAATAGTGGAAAACACTTGATCGTTTTT
>NC_056711.1:20574307-20576807 GCF_018831695.1 Puntigrus tetrazona | reverse complement strand
TAGTTTACATTTAAAATGCAATAAAATGTAATATGCTTCTTTATTTTTATGTATGTATTTTAACATGTACAGATCAGAATAAGCATGTTTTGAATATTGTTTCACAATTAATCGCATTATTTTATTTTATTCTCCAAAAACGTATTTGAAACCTGAAAACCAGACGCTTTATTTACATTTAATCTGCTTTCTATTGACATAAAAAATGGCTTTGGGTGGTTTCTTGTGATGCGGTCATCTAAACGTCTTCGACCCGTGCAGAAAAATCCTAAAGAGGCCGCAAATGCTAACTCCTAGAAAAGAGCTCCGCTTCTTCTCTGCTGATGTTTCCGTCGCGTCTCAATGCTGTTTTCTTCCCAGAGTCCGAGCGCGTGTACAGGAAGTGGAGGGCGAGCCGGCTCAAGAGCGCTTCTTTCGTCCGCACTTCCTGCAGGCCCCGGGAGACATGTCTGCTCACGAGGGACGCCTCTGTAGGTTAGACTGCAAGGTACTGGAGACGGTCCAGCGGGATCCCGAAACGCGTCCGAGCGCTTGCAAGGGGCCGAACCTCACTGCATTAGGGGTCCTGGCACGTTTTTAGCCGTTTAATGATGCATGCACAGTGAAGAATTAGCTGAAGAGGTGTGGAGACATGCTATGGTTGCACTTTACTTCACTGAACACGAAGCTTCCCTTCCAGACGTATTAAAAAGAGCGTTTAATTTAAGCTTTTTTTGCTCGCTTAATATATGTGTGCACATGCATATTTAAGAAAAAACGTTTATTTCTGTATTAGATGCTTGGTTTTAATGCATGAATGCATGGTTTTGATAAATTAAAACGAGTTGGCGATAACGTTTTAGATTTCGTTTTAACAGCTTGCATCCATTTTGCACTTGTTTTATGCTTTTACCATTAGTTTGATAATGCATATTTGCAGCGTGCTTTAAAACAAACGCGCTTTTAAGCAGCTGTGTACTTCTCCCAGGGAAGACTCCGTTCTGTCACATAAACGCGTTTAAGCTCTTTTTGTCTGATTCTAAAGCGGCTGCGCTCACTTTTTTTTGTCGTCCAGTGCGATATAAAGCACGTTCTGCGCGCTCTTCTGTGCAGGTGAGCGGTTTGCCTCATCCTGAGATCATGTGGCTCCTCAACGGACGGCCCATATACCCAGACCTCACTCACCGGATGCTCGTGAGGGAAAACGGGATCCATTCTCTGGTGATTGATCCTCTGACTCAAGCCGACGACGGGACGTACACCTGCATCGCCTCTAATAAAGCGGGACAGAGCTCCTTCTGCCTGGAGCTCAGAGTCGTGGGTAAGAGCCGGATCGCTTCTAGAAAAAAATGCGCTTTGGTCAATCATAATTATGACTTAATTGTGGCATTATGAGACGAAAAGTCGGAATTGTAACGATACTAATTATTTGTGATAATTGATCTCTGCTGGCGTGATATTGATTTTTATTCAATTCAAATGAAAATTTAAGTGTCATTTGGTCATTTGTTCTCGCAATTATTATTTTCGTTTTATGACATAATTGATTTTTATGTAAAAAAAAAAAATACATTAGTAAAAATAATTAATAAATTATTAATAAAAATATTTATTTTATTTTATTGATTTTTATGTAAAAAATATATATACATTATTAAAAATAATTACTAAATTATTTAAAAATATTTATAAAAATATTTATTTTATTTTATTAATGAATTAATCAAATAAATTCATAATTCTCACTTTTATGCCGCGCCAAAATTATGTCTCGTGTTCATAAAATGTTTCACTACTTGTCGTGATTTCTGCTTGCCCTAAATATTTAGATATTAATAACGATTTTTATAAAAGTTAATTGTGGCATGAGCAGGGCGAGCTAAAAAATGAAAATATGAAATACGGCAAAATGATGACGTGAAAAGTCGTCAGATAAAAAGCTAGAATTATGGAAAAAGTTACGATTATTAAATTAAATGATGATGAAGTGAGTTATGACTAGTTAAAAATTGACAGTAAATAATATTTACTATACATTTGGTATCATTGTAATTTATCTCATAGTTATAGTGGTTTATCTAATCGTGTCATAATTTGACTAACTCCGATTTTTTTTCTTTTTATGTCATCGTTTCGACTTATTAAATGATAAAGTTGTCACCGTGGCATGAACTCGCAACTGTCAGAAAATAGCCAGCGTTTTTTTTTTTTTTGTGTGTGTTTTTTCCACGCCCCCTTCCCTGTGGACCAAACACGCAGAAAAGGAGCTGAAGCAGGCGCCTCACTTTGTGGAGAAGCTGCAGAACACGGGCATCGCGGAGGGCGCCCCGGTGCGTCTGGAGTGCAGGGTGGCGGGAATGCCCCAGCCGCTCATCTACTGGAAGAAAGACAACGACACCATCCCTCACTCCAGAGACCGAGTCAGGTGAGTCCGCTCGCCTCGAACGCCGCCGATGAATGCCAAACGAATACTCCTCAAATCCTTGTTCTCCCAGCATGCATCAGGACACCACGGGCTACG
>NC_056711.1:20564307-20569307 GCF_018831695.1 Puntigrus tetrazona | reverse complement strand
CTTTGCGTTCGAGTGTTAAATGTAAGTAAGATGCGCTCCAGGTGTCCGGTTCCCTCCGTATTTGCTCGAATTGAGGTGAAAAGCTCATTTCCGCCGGGTTATGGTTAGCCTGCCTTCGTTTAGGTAGGTTAGAGGTTATATCTAGTGATGTAAAGCACGCCGTGTTTTTATCCAGCCCTCTATAATAAATGCTGCATAACAAAATAATAATAATAAACCGCATCCCCCGTGCTCCATCCAACCTGACAGCATATTCACATTCAGGCGAATATGTATCACAGCAGCAGTGCTGGGTATGACATTTTTAATGCATTGCATGAGCACATATTCACAGAAAGCAATAATAGCCCTTATTTATGTATGCTCCCTAATTCCTCTTTTCTTAAAGCTCGACTGTGTCTCATGCCGTTTAACATCGACCGGAGTAGAGAACAGTTCAGTGTTGCTTGCCGCTAAATATTTTTTGGCTCTCTTTGACTTTTTAGATCGATATGGCACAATCATTTGAGGAGTTTTAAACCGGACGGATTAATAAAGTAATCTGAATAGCTGCAGTTTTTAATTATTTAGTGTTTAGGTTTTAGTCGTGAAGGCATTAGAGTTAAATGATGCCGAACGCGACCTCTAAGTTACATTAAAAGTTGCGTATAATCGCTCCGTGAAGGGAAGGAAGCGGCGGAGAGGGAACGAACGTGTTGTGCATTGTGTGCATCTCAGCCCTGAATTGTTTTAATAATGAAACTAATTTCATTTTACTAAGCATTTACATTTTACTTTTTTTGCATGCTCTCGACTAACACTGAGCTCCATATTTTCACCGCATCCGACTACATGCAGGCTGTAAACGTGTTTGTTACAGAGTGCGTAAGAGGAGCGTAGAGAGAAGAGCGCCAGATACAGGGCGACCTGAGGAAGAGCCAGCGGAGCCTGTGAGCAGCCTCGACAGCCAGAAGGTCGGCTGCATCTCTTTCTTTTGCCTTCATTTAATGCTGAACGTTTGAAGCTGAATGCATCTGCGGCGCTGCTTCTTTTAGGGCGTCGCTGTTCCCAGAGACAGCTGGTACTGGCCTGAAGATGTGAAAGACGAAGAGGCGGAGCTTCTGGAGGAGGAAACCAAACCGGAGGGAAGTGACGACGAGGAGGAACTAACAGTGAGCTGATGACACTCTCTTTGCTAATCAGACGCTGACTGAATTATTACTTCTCTATAAATACTTAGATAAATTATTACATATCATTTTAGATTTTTTTTTCTGCTCACCCACCCTGAGTTAATTTGATTCAGAGTGCAGCAAAAACAGCAATATTGTGAAATGTTTTTGCTATTTTAAGCAACAGTTTCCTATTTGAATATAGTTTAAAATGTAATTTTTTTTATTTGATTTTAAAGCTGAATTTTTGCATTATTACTGTTGTCACATGACCCTTCAGAAGTCATTCTAATATTCTAATTTGATGCTTATAAACCATTATTATATTATTATTGTTTTATATATATATATATATATATATTTAAAAAATTTATATATTTTATATATATAATTTTTTTTTTTTTTTTTTTCTCTGATAAATGTTCATCTTTGGCTCTTTCTATTCATCATTTACCTGGTATTCTTGTTATTAGACACCAAAATTTTACTTATTTCTTCATGGGAAGTGTCTTATCTGTGAGTTTTGCCTTATTATTCAGAAGCACCGTTATTCTTTCTTCGTCTGTTCTTTACAGCCTTTAGACAAGCTGCAGTTTCTCACCTCAGATTCTGCGAGGAGTCCACTTTACTGCATATGTGTGGGACGGCTTTTTAATGGTAAGAAGTGTTAACATAGAGTGCATGTTTGAGCAGACACCTAAACGATGAATAAACGAAAGCGTTTCTGTTTAACAGACGAGGAGGATTTGAGCTCAAACTGTCCCGGAGACACGGCAGCGGATCACGCGGCGACTCAGAACCACCTGCAGTTATCCGGAACACTTGCATTTCTTTTTTTTGTGTTCGATATTCATTCATTCATTAAACAACACATTGATATTTTGATTATAATCGGTGCGTGATCGTGTTGATGCGTCACTTTTTATGTTTCAATCTCAGCCACTCATACAAACGTTTATTAAGGACTCTGTAAAAATACTATATTTGTTTTTATTTCTCCAGTGAGCCTAAAGCAATCAAAGATTAAAAATTTGCTTTGTACGTAATACTTCTATGTGCTTTCATTTTTATAGTTTAAGCATTTATATTGAGTGATAATTTGTATAATCTATAAGAAAAAAAACCATAAATATCTATTTAAATGATTATACCTAATTTATTTGTGAAAGTACATTAATATAATAGCTTTTGGCAACTGCAGTACTTTTTTGAAGTGGCGTGGCTTAGTAGGAACACGCTAGATTTTGATTGGCCGATGCTCGGCGATGACGTTGAATCGCGGAAACCGAAACTTAAGCGATCCTCACGTTGCGGAGAAAAGAAAGCGAGCTCGCCTCCGGGATCGACGTCGCTTTAAACTCACACTGCTAGTACCGTGTTAAGTTTATTAAAATATTAAAAATAAAACACGGCGAGGCGTTTTTATTAACGGTCGTCCGCTGACTGCGTGACGTCCTGCGTGCTGACGTCATCAGCGTGAACGCCCGGCGATCTTCTGCCACCGTTTTTAGTTTGTTTTGTTTTCCTTAGCTGTGCAATGGACTCTCTGTTGGCGAATTATATAAGCTCAGCTCAACGTGTACCAGCAGAAGACGCAGTGCTCTGTGGAGTATGAGGAGGATCCACTGATGGACCGAGTCACGATAAGACGTACGGAGCTGTCAGTCGTTATACAGCTGCTGGGACACGGGTGAATTAACATTAAACCACAAATCTGCGTTTTCAGGTTCGCATGAGGGCTGTTGTTAATGGACAGCGGTATCCTGAGGCACTGGGAAATCCAAGAAAGAGGCCAAGCTAAATGCTGCTAAGAACGCCCTTAATGGCATACACGACAGTCAGAATATTGCACCTGTAAGTAGTTTGTTTTTTAATAATAATAAACATTTTCACTGGTGTGCTTATGCATTTACTGTATTTACTGCATCCACCCACACATTGTATGCATTTAGTTATTTTACTTATGTATTTTTAGTGCTTTACATGAAAATATTAAATATGACATTTTTATTGTATTTTATGTATTTTGGAAATATATATATATATATATATATATATATATATATATATATATATATATATATATATATATATATATATATATATATATGTGTGTGTAATTTATATACATATATGTATACATATATATATATATATATATATATATATATATATGTATACATATAAATAAAAAATATAATATATATATATATATACATATATAAATAAAAAATATTATATATATATATATATATATATATATATATATATATAAATATAAATAAATAAATGTGTATGTATATATGTGTATATATATTACATATATATGTGTGTGTGTGTGTATATATATATAATTTAATGTATAATAATGTTTTAAAACACACATAATATTTGATATTGTAAAGCATTTATAAGTTTTGTCATTAATATTAACATTATGTAAAATATTTAAAATGATTCCTTTGGAAAATAATCACTATATAATACATATTTGTACGAGAAAAGTTATAAAATAAGTTTAATATTGCACTCGTTTTTAACATTTTGTTTTTAACATTTTGTGCATAGGTTCCGATGACAAAAATACTTCTAAAGCATTGATTAATGTAAACGTTTAATACAATACTACAACAAATGCTGTATGTGTAAATGTTATTTAGTGGATTTGAGCTAATAATATGAAGTAGCAATTAATAGATGTATTAGCTAATGTTAATATAAATGTTGCTATAATTCCACAATCTCAAACTGTTGTTTAAAAACAATTGTGCATGTCTTTAAACGCAGACCGTATCGAATTATGTTAGCTGGCTTAATGAATATTCACAAAAGAAGAAGTTGTCTTTCAAGCCTCGCGAGTCCACTAAGATGAATCCCGGAAACGTTACTCAGTGAGTATTTGAACATGATCACACTAGCCTGCACTTCTCAATCACAATGTAAAAAAAAAGTAGCTTTTGGAAAGAAATCGCCAAAACAAGCGCTTCATTCTCTCTGGTCTCTTTCGCAGGTTGAGCACGTACGTTTGTAAGTATATTTGTGGTGATAAAGTGTATCCCGAGGCTTTGGGAAAAAATAAGAGGGACGCGAAAGAAGCAGCGGCGAAGTGCGTTTATGAAGAGCTGCTCAAAACACAGGATGCAGAAGGTAACGCGTTCATCTTCTTAGGCTGCTCTGATTTATAGGGTTTTTTTTAGTTTGAGTTGTTTTTTTTTTTTTGCCGTTTAAGGTCTTCGATGACGGCAGCAATCGAGCGCAGAGGTCAGAGGTCGCGTCTCGTGAGGTAAGTATTGTCTTAGTATTATATTAATATGTAACGTTTAAAGCGGGCTCACCTCAGGCCATCCGAGATGCTCGTGAGTTTGTTTCTTCATCAGATTTGGAGAAATGTGTCTCAACAGTGGATGGTGCGTCAGAATGAGAGCTGATACAATAATCCGCGGCACTCCGGTCCATCAGTTAATCCTTTCTTTAATGCTGGCATAACAAATCTAAATTATGAGATAAATGCTGATATTATGCTGACGTAAAAGGCTAAATTATGACATATGTCTCATAACATAACATAAATATCATTATGTATATGTTATATGTGCTTTTATCTAATAGATTATGACGTTTTATCTCAGTATCGCTGTTATGATTTACCAAAGCATGATTTTTTTCCTAACGTAGCAGAAATAAGCTTTTTGCACTGTTTTTTGCACTGTTTTGGATCCTCTGCAGTGAATGGGTGCCGTCAGAATGCGGGTCTAAACATCTGATAAAAACATCGCAATAATCCACAGCACTCCAGTCTATCAATTAATCCTTTCTTTAAAGATGGCATAAAAGATCTAAATTATGGGA
>NC_056711.1:20549307-20556807 GCF_018831695.1 Puntigrus tetrazona | reverse complement strand
CTGATCCAGCTCTGTAGCAACAACAGCTGCTAGCAGTTCCAGTCGTGGTATGCTAACTGGCTTGATCAGACAAGTCTGGCCTTTGACATTACCAGCCTGCAGGTGTCACCAATCTTGATGTATGAAACAGCACCGTAAGCCAGTTCTGAAGCATCGGAAAAGTGATGGAGCTGAGTCGGTAACAAACAACTAATAGATGTTGGTTTAAGACATCTTGGAATTATCAGTCCTGCCAACAGAGGCAAGTCATTCAACCATCAAGGCGCCATTGTGCTGCTATGTCCACTGGTAACTCTTGGTTCCAGTCGACTTTCATACAGCACAATTCTTGAAAGATTGCTTTAGGCTTTGAGCACAGAAAGGGCTTGCAAATCCTAAAGGATCATAAATGGAACTGGTAGTGCCTAATACTCCCCTCTTTGTTACTGGCTTGTCTACTGTCTTGACATCGAATGTGAAACAATCTCTTTCTACATCCCAAAGGACACCCAGTGTTCTTCGATTGGCAAATCCTCTTAGTCAAGTTATTAACCTCATGTAGCGATTTTGCCCAGTCATCAGTTGGTATTGATTTCATCACTTCCTGAAGTGCTTAACCACTTGGTTAATCTAAACCCTCCACAGGTGAGCAGTTCCCTGAGTTCAGAAGCGGAGTTTAATGGCAGCCTCCTCTGTTGGTACTGACTTAAGACAATAAATCTAACGAGAAATTTTGCTTCACTGTTTCCCTGGCGTCATCAGAGAAGTTTCGCAGCATTGTCTTCAGCCACTCCTATGTAAGGCAAAATTAAGCAGCACTAGGACTCCAGACACCTCCAAGCAGGTGAGCCTTCTCATACGATAATGCTTAGGTGGTTTGTTCGGTCATTTATCATCCCACCATAGGAAAGCGAAGAATATCCTTTCATCAGACGGCACCCGGACTTGATAGAACATGCTCGATATCTGCATTTAAATAATGGTTTGGTCTAAACTTGGCAGAAGGACTCCTAGCAGCTTATTGGCAAGGTCTAGGCCTTGATGGATGTAGTCATTTAATAAAGTACCTTGTGCACAGTGCTGCACAATCAAAGACAATCACAGACCTTCTCTGGCTTGCGTGGATGCAGAACTGGATGATCGCGGCAGGGTACCACACGCAGCCATCTTCTCTTATAATGTCTATAGACTTCTTCTGCGTATTCTTTCTGCAAAGAGTCTCTAATACCCTCTGTATACATGTGAAGCAAAGTTGGGTCTCTTCTTTAGCCTCTTTCCTAGAAGATCTAATCGATGCTTACAGCCATTGTGTAGTTATTGTAGTTGTGGTGGGCGTTCTTTGAATGGGATTGGAAGTGTAATGACCTTCCTCTTTGACTGCTTATTTGTTCCATAGGGCCACAACATTGTTCACAACTACTGACAGCGAGTCATTGTTCACATACACTGGGTCATCCAACTTCCAAAATCTTTCAACAGCTTGTTGTAGAGAATGGTCAGCTCAGAATAAGTTGGCAGAAACAGGCGTAGAGCCATCTGCTACTGGTCCATGGAGTGTCCATCCCAGGCCAGTCAGAATTGCGTATGGTTCGCCAGACTCACCACAGCATGTCACGGGGTTTAAGTATGTCTGGTTGGTCTAGACCTATTAGCAAGTGAACCTCATTAGCTAGATCAGCATCAGGTGAAACTGATTTCATCCGCAATTTCCATTGAGATGTGACCACTGAAACACTTCCTGCTGTGTGACTAGGCTGTCTCCAGACTTATGTTCAGGTTGTCCCGATAGAGCACTCCTTTCATTAGGAAAGAGTTTCTTTGTTGAGCATCTTCAACCGCAGATCAACTGCTAAGGTAACTACGTTGAGGTTTTGGTCTCCATAGTGTTCAGTTTAACGTTCATTTGCGTGATTCCAATTTAAGAGCATGAACAAGCTTCTTAGATGCAAAGGTCCCATTGGAGCCACTATCAAACAAAAGCAAAGACATTCATAGAGAATTGCTTGTGTCTGTCTGAAACCACAACAGGCAGGATAGGAAGTGCAATCTTCTTTTGACTGATGTCAATGCATTTTCTGGTGGTATGCGCTTTGAATGGCTTGTGGCGGGTCAACAACTGGCTCATCTTCGGTGGCTTAGTTAGTAGATTGGTCTTTGTATCATTTGTTAGAAGCTCACAATGGCAGAATGTAGCCAGCTGTTGTGCCTTTCCACATCCAGGCACCTTGCACGCCCAGCTGCGGGGAACAGACTGCAGCGCGTGACCTGCTTTTCATAAAGCAGTTTTGGAAAAGTTGCTTTTCGTTGAACAAAGGCCAACGCTTCTTTAACAGATAAAAGCTCTAAAGGCTTGACACTGATTCAGAAAGTGTACTTTAGTACACTTTGGACATTTAAATCGTGGAAATAGTCTTTGTTGTAGGCGTGTGATGGATTCATCCGTCGTAATTGACATTATTGCGAATGTTTGTCTTTTCTTATTGAAGTTTCTTGGCTTGATATTTGATTTGAAACTCACGGAGAATTTCCGAATTGCAGGCATAAGGAGATTCCCAAAGATAGGATCAGCTCTCTTAGCAGCTTCTGATTCAACAAGACAGACTATATCGTTTAACTTTGGTAAGCGTCCGATTTGATAATCCTCACGCAATTTATTGTGAGCCATCTTTCTTTTATGTCTTCAGGCAGCTTTTCCACAATTTGTAGCAGAGTGCGCCCACCATTTAGCTCATCCTCACAATTCATTGTTGCTTTAAGAGTGTCGCGACAGCTACACAGAATGTCCGCAAAGCTTTGCAACTGCTTATTGTCTTTAATGTCTTTGTGATTGAGCACTGTTGTCGAACCCATGCTTGCTTATATTGCGTATGGATGGCCAAAGCGCTTTTCAGAATAGTCATGGCTTCTGCATAGCCCAGGCTAGAGTCAGGGTTGTACAAGCAATGTGAGATAGCTTCTGGCTTAGGCCGACCCAGTGTACTGATGCAGACAGGTAGGCTTTTGCTTGATCTGGTGCGGTCTTTCTCAATCACTGGGGAGAATAATCTGATGAACTGCCAGTACTTTTTAAGGGTTCTCCATCAAACTTGAGTGATGTCAACAGAGTGGCAGATGCATGGAATCAATGTGTGACTGATATTATTTGCCTTGTCAGTTCTAGTAGTTGATATAAAGAATTGCTGATTTCCTGCTGAGAGTGATGAGCGAAAAATTTAAGGATGGATTACCTGAGACAGGAGTTGAAAGCCTCTATTTATTAATCGTTAACTCAGCCTTTAAATGGATGATTTTCTCCATCTCAGTGTCTTTGAGCTTCAGTAAGCCTTTAGTCCATCCATTTCAAATTCAAGCTTGCTGAAGTTGTAGTTTTAAACTCTGTCACGTAGAGCGTTCTTCCTGTTGAGCTAGAAGCACAGAAAACTCTTTATTCTCTTTCTTGTCTTAGATTCTGTGGCTCTTGAAACTGGGTAGATACTTGTTCTATAGTAGGCATTTGCAATTTAGCTTGGCTTCCTGCAAGCATTGGATGTCCCTCTTGGAAGTTTGGTGCATCAGAAGATTCCATTGATGACTTAAAATCTTCCAAGCCAGCTTAAGACTGTGTGCTGTAAATCTTGCACTTCACATGGAACTGATGTTAAATAGCCCTTAGAAGCATCAAGGTCATCCTCATCTTCTAACGTTTTGTGGTACATGTCATGGACCTCGTGAAATCGCATAACAACCTCATCCAAGGCAGCAAGCTTCATTTCTACATCTTTGGCTGATTACAGCTCATAGCGGTAGTAATCTGTGTCAAGCGTGTCACAGCAGCCTTTGCACCACCACGTTGGCGTTTGAGACCCCCTTTACTTGTTGATCTAGGATAGAACTTTCTTCTGTCTCTTGATCCATGTTATTATTACTTTTATTTCTTCCTTCTTGTTTTGACTTTAATGTTACCCACGAAATGATAACATTAAGTTAGAACTTGGTTTTGATTTTATTCCACTAGTGCAGAACTCACACTGTACACATTCTTTTGCGATTGTTGTTTTTAGTATTGTCATATGCATACATGCACACGCGCGGCGTATATCGTGCGGTCAAACTGTAAACACAAAAACACATTTATACTTAATAATATAATCACATAAACAGCATCCCACGTTTATACAAAGGGAAAAATAAACATAATATATTAACATTTACGCACTATGGGTAATCGCTATAATCTTAAAAATAGCGATCTCACGTAACTTATTCTAATAAACATCATTATTTCTTAACAACGAAAACATTCTCACCACGCTTCAGGAATAAGAAGTAGGTTAAATGGGTAATCAAACACTTGTTCGTCTCGTCAAAAGTCCAACACGCTAGAACCAAACAACATGGTCTTTTTCTTTCCTTTTTTTTTTTTTTCTTTCCCCTCCTCACAACGTTCCCCTGAGTCCACTGGAAACGACGTTTCTTAAAGGGGGCAGCAGCCTACAATATATATATATCTAACATATATATATATATATCTAACTTTTATATATATGTGTATGTGTGTGTGAGTGTATATATATGTGTGTATATATATGTGTGTGTGTATTTTATATATATATATATATGTGTATGTGTATATATGTGTGTATGTGTGTATATATATATATATATATATATATATATATATATATATATATATATATATATGTGTGTGTGTCTGTATATATATGTGTGTGTGTGTGTGTGAATATATGTCTTTTATTAATTAAAATGATAATATTCAGATTATGCAAAGCGAATGCTCAAAACAGGAACCTATATCTGCCAGTGGGAGGTGAGAAAAACAAACATAATTTTGAGGAAAACATAAAAAAACTAGATTTCTACACATTTTCTATAAAAGAAGACTTCCCGTGTCCTAAGCTGTTCTGATTCTCTAGGGAATATTTATTGCCTTTCAGATTTGGGACTGATATAAGAAGAAGGGATTTTCCTCCACAGTTCAGCAAGAATTTTAACTTGGAGGTGAGTGCAGTGCGTGATGAATCAGGTGATGGTCGTTTCAGTTTTGATATGAGCCTGCCGTGGTGTCTGACGCTGACTCGTTCGGAACAGCACAAGCTCATAGCCGGATGCTGAGTCTCAGTCCTGAAGAGAGACCAGAGCGCCTCCGAGCTGATCCGAGAAGGCTGGACCGTACGCGGCTGACATCCTGGCGCGCACGATAAAGACACCCGGACCGGTTTGAGAGATCCTCTCTAATAACAGCAGTTGGCCTATACTAAAGCGACTTAACAGAGCGACTTTAGGAAGCGGTTGTCATAGCAACTGCGCAATTCTTAAATGCAACTGAGAAGAGAAGTCGATGTAAAATCATTTACTGGGTCTTTAATGCCTGCCTTCTGTGGGAAATGTGTGGTGGAAATAAAAAAATATTGCAAAAAGGTATCTAAAGCCAGTTTACGTTACGTGACCTAGCACTTCTCTCTAATCATGCGGTTTGTGTTGCTGCTTATGTTTTGCATGAAATGTCAAGAATCACCGTTAATTCGATTCATGAATTTCAACCCGTCCCTATCTATCCGTTGACAATAAATCATGGAAGCTTTTTTTTTAATGCATTATCCGTGCTTCTCTTTTTTTTTACTTTCTGTGAAGGTTTTCTTATTCGCTCAGATTTTGTTTTATCGATGAGCAGCGTGCTGATAAGAAATGTGATGAATTAAAAAAAAAATATAAAACTGTTTTGGGCGTGCTTTAAATTGCTAAATTATAATTGATTCCTGTTTTAAAAAAGTTTAAAAGTGGTACACATTTTTAATATTAAAAGGTTTCCCTGTTAAAAATGTTTTCTATGTTAGGTAATGGGGTGGGGTGCCATATAGTAACAATTATTACTCAGAAATTGTTAGTAAATGCTCACAATTACAAACAGGCGTAACATTTTAACTAGACATGAGAGTACTAGAAAGCCTTTTTTTTTTTTTTTTTTTAAACATGCTACAATGTATTTTATATATGGTACAATGTTGTAAAGGTTAAAATGACATCATGGTTTATTTATTTATGCATTTGAACAACAAATACAAAGAAATACAATAGAAGCCAGGGGACAATTTTAGAAATTAAAATTACATTTTAAAAAACCAAACAATCAGAGACATATATGGCACAGCCGTTTATATACTTATATATAAACAGTTTTGATCGCTTTCTCTTAGAGCTCCTTTGAATAGTATAAAAATAACTCTCCAGTTTTTTTTATAAAACACTTCAAACAGAACTTTATATTAAAAAATTACATTTATGAATGCATTAGCTGAATTTGAGTGAAAAGTGAGTCACAGGGAAAATTAAATCATAGAAGTCATAAGACTCCCCTTAAAGATGGGTGTTAAATAACTGAGAAACTAAAACGCGGTGCCCTTATCAAAACGATTCTCCAGTGACGTCACGTGTCAAGCCAGCCTTAGCCCGATTATGTGACGACATGTGAGAGCGATTTTAAACCGTTGCCGTAGTTACCTTCTTTGTAAAGTGACAACTATTTTTAATAAGCGAACATGAATGAATAAAGTGGGCCTATAGTAGAATAAGTTAAAATGTAATATTTTATAACAAAATAAATAAATGACATGATACCTACAGCCAGAGCTTTACTCCAGTGGACCAGCAGTGTATGTATTATCCCATTCTTCCGTGTTTTTTAGTGCATAGGTTAAATGTTAGTTATTCTAATAATAAGGTTTATGATCGTGACGAATCGAGCAACAGAGCGGAAGCAAAACCGAAAAGCTGAAGAAGGTCGCTTTAAATACCGAATGCTTCCCAGAAAGAGCAGAGAAGGTGGGAGACGTCGATCTGAACTGCATTTACAAAAAACCTCTCTAACTGGAAGCCAAATGTCTGAAATGGAGAGAAAGATCTGATTTCTTGAGAAGGCATGGCAGAAACAAGCGCAGCGCAGCGATCTCTATCCGAATCCCCTGGAGGTTAAAGCACCGTAGACAAACACCTGTACAACCTCTTTTTCTTTTTGGAGAGATCAAATCACGTGATCAAACCGACCACCGGCCGCCGGTGTGGAGCTCGCGGAGAATAACGACGGCGAACGCGCGCCCGGACTGGGGGAAAGGTCGGCGAGACGAGGCCGCTCTCAGGTCCGGAGGGAAGAAGAAAAGCCCACCGCATCGCCGAGGAGCTGGGTGAGTCCACAAGAACCGTAAGAGGCCGCCGTGTTAGCCCGAGGAGAAGGGAAGGCTAAGAGATGCGGCGAGCAGCCTGTGGACTTGAACGGGAGCAGAGCTTCAGCAGAGACGGGTCCGTGTCACCTTTCTCTTGCAGATTTACAGGGCGACCTCATAATGTGCCTGTCTGTTTGATCTCTTCCAGTTCCTGTCTCCGTGACTCCTGACCCGGAGTCGGTTTCAGGGTGAGCGCTCTCTCTCCTCCAGAAATGTCTTGCTTTAATGCGTTCGATGCAAGCGTGGCATTCCGTTTTCAATGCTTACCGACATTTGCTTGTCCTCTAGCTTGTCTTGCAGTTTC
>NC_056711.1:20538346-20549207 GCF_018831695.1 Puntigrus tetrazona | reverse complement strand
TTTAAATGATTTTAAGGATGCTTTAATATGAATTGTCCGATTATTAATGCAGTTGCCTTTAAAAGTGTATTTACAATTGAATTAGTTTTGTTTGTGATTTTTAGTGAAGTTCAAACATTTGCTAAAACCAATGGCAGCCGGTTAAAGCGCTCTGGAAACGTACGACACTTCCGTTGTTTTCTGCAGCTCAGTGGTGGTATCAGCACGCTCATGCACGATGAAGAAAGCGTTATTCGGGCGGAGTCGACACGCTGCCTCACCGCCAGGGTCTGACATAAAGCCAGCTCTTTCCTGAGCGACAGATGGCCCTGCTGGGCGTTTCCTCCCATTCAGAGCGGACGCTAGAAAGCGATGAGCTGTAAGAGTAATTCGCAAGCCGCCCGACGCCATCCTCAGGCTGCCTCTTTCTAGATGGTGGTGGGCTCGGTGCCCGGCAATGGACGCGACGGGTGCCGGGCCGGTGAAGACCCCTCCCACCTTTGCAGCTGACACATCACTGGAGGGCGCTTTTAACGCCCGCTAACCAAAATCTTAATCCCAGCACCGTGCCGCCCAAAATCAGCTCTCCTTGCCTCTGACGGCACCTATCTGCTCGAAAGTGGAGTGCCATATTACTCAAGCAAAACGTCTCGGCCGAGCCGTATCCGGATATAGTGTTAGATGAGCGCCTGAACGGGTGTTTTTTTGCTGTTTTTTTCTCCTCACTGCATTTAACTTTATTTGCACATGATTTATTTTTTTGCCCTTCGAGGCGTTATGTAAATGCATTCTGGCTTCCTGTTTGTTGTAATTTTTTTTTGGTTTAGTGTTTTCTATCTGCTCTTTTACGTTGGAAGCGGTGAATGTGAACCGGTTTCATTCTTACAGAGATCTGTTTAACGCCGTGAACTATTAATAAAAAACGTATTGAGAAAGCGTAAATTCAGCTTTCCAAGTGATATTTTCGAGATCTCTTTTAAACAGAACTCTACTGTGTCTCGCCTCATCTAATCCTCTAAAGCAAAGTTACCGTGACCGCTGGAAACTGGGATTAAATCTATTTCTAATCTGTTTAATGAAGAACAAAGCAAGAATCGGGTCCCTTTACGCCAAGTGCGGTGAAAATGAAAAAATTATCATTTTGTCTCGCTTATATAATAACGCTCGATGTTTGCAGTTAATTTCTCCGTAGAGCAACATGACAGGGATTATATATTAAAATGTTATATTAGATATTATAAGCTTCATAAACTCAAACGTGATTGTTATACAGTCGCTAGAAGGAATAAAAATGCAAATGCTCATGTTGTGAAAAATGTACAATAGTTGTTTTTCTTGAAAATAAAGCTATATTTATCCAAGCGAGGACTGTGTCTTTTCTTTCTTAGTTGTGTTGTAAAATAAACAGCATGCGTATTATTGTTCTTGATATCTCAAGTAAAACACCCTGATCTTTTTAAAGGAGGGACCAATGAGCAATTTGTATTTGTGATAATTTATTTTTTCATCTTGGTTTCATGTTAAGAGTCTCCATCTGCCTGAAGTTAAAGTTAATAATAGACTTATGTAAAAAATAAAATAAATATAAAGATATACACACACACACACACACATGGGACACACACACACACACACATATATATATATATATATATATATATATATATATATATATATATATATATATATATACACACATACATAATCAATAGTTATAAGAGAGAGTACATATATATATATATATATATACATATATATATTACACTACATAATATATATATATATATATACACATATATATATAAATATATATAATATATAAAATATGTACTATATAATTTATATATATATATATATTTTTTTTTACTATTTTTTTATTTTATATATATATATATATATATATATATAAATATATATATATATATAAATATATATATATATATAAATATATATATATATATATATATATATATATATATATATATATATATATATATATATATATATATATATATACAATATTTCTTAAATTATTATTATTATTATTGATTTGATTTATTTGATTTCTTTTGCCGTGCATCCTGCAGTATCTGTCTAAGTCGGAATCCAATCATACCTCCGGTGTGCAGTTCCGGTTTGACACACATTTAGCGGAGGAACGACAAAAAGTGATCCAGGGAATCTCTTGTTCTATTACAGCCATAATTCCTTTCCCAGTCTCTTATTAATTACGCACATGGCTGATGAAGAAGCGATGATTACATGTCTGACGCCTTCCTGAACCAAATGTGAGTGAAATCGCGCTTTTATGTGTGTGCTGGGTGTATTACAGATAAACGCGAGGTGATGTTTGTGGAGCAATCAAAAATGATGCATGTTTGTGAATGATTAGATTTAGATTAGATTAGATTCAACTTTTATTGTCATTACACATGTACAAGTACAAGGTAATTGAAATGCAGTTTAGGTCTAACTAGGAGTGCAATAAGCAGCAAGTGCAGTGATATAGGTACAAAAATATAAATATAAATTACAAAAGATAAATATGTGGATAAGTACATGCTAAATTACAGTTAGACAGAAGGGGGAATTTTTACAGTGATTATGTGTAAACAATTTATAGATCGTTATGTAAATATGAAAGAAAGAGCAGGATATGTTATGATATGTATAGACAATTTTACAAGAGTATGTACAGTGGAGGCGTACATACATTTACAAAGATATATACAGTGGAGTGCAAATGAATGTTAACAGTGCATTTTTTGTATTTTTTGTTTTAATGGGGTGGGTGTGGGGCAGATGTATCAGTGGGGGGTATGAGTGCATGATCATAAATCAATTACCGAGTTGATCGATAGTGTAGTGAAGTGATGCACGTCAAAACAAATATAAAACACGCACAGTGGTTTTCTTTGAAATGTAGTATGATTTATTATTTTACATAAAATTAGTGTTGAATGTAAAATGAAACTGTTGAGAAATTGCACAAATAATTATAAATTCAGCTTTCATGTAACACGTTGAATTAAGCATGATGTTTTTTTTAGAAAAGCAGAACACCTGAAGTAGTATTTTCTTGTAAAATGTTACTTTCAAGTCATGTTTTACAGCGAATATGCCCTTGAAATACAGAAAACGAATGCAAACATCTATAATTTCCAAATGCTTTCAGCTCTCTTACGTCCTAAACGACATAAACAGCTCCTTAGCGGCTAAATAACTTAAACAGACGTTGCTTTGTGGCATGGTTTGGATGCTCTTTTACGTGTTATCAGCCCAGATGTCCGGCCCGGCGTCCCGATGGTGAAGCGCGTGAAGGAAGCCATGAAAAAAGAGGCCCTGCAGAAAGAGAAGAACGCCCAGAACCGGCAGAAGAGCTACAAAGAGCAGGAGCGAGAGAGTCGGGAGAGCGCTCTTCAGAGCTCCTTGAGCAGCCAAAACAAAGGCTTTGCGTTGCTGCAGAAGATGGGATACAAAGCAGGACAAGGCCTGGGAAAAGAGGGTCAGTGAGACTAAAGCTAAACCTTTTCACATGCAGTACGTTTACGAAATATGTTTATTTTAATGTAACATCACGATGCATGCATTTTTGTGCCGGTGCTTCTGACCGAAATGTTTTTTGTGCATTAAAAAATGTTCTCGCTCTTCAGGTGCCGGACGGGTCGAGCCGGTTCCTCTGAACATCAAAACAGGTTTGGGTTCAGTCAGACGTAATTGAAAAAATTAAAAAGAATTGGAGTACACCGGAGCTCTATCGTTAATCATTCTACGTGCCGCTTTTAGATTTAGAGGTTTTTTGTTCTGATTCGTTTTGTGCTTGTGCCGTTTTTTCCAGACAGAGGCGGCATTGGGATGGAGGAGGTCAGGAAGAGGAAAGCCGACGAGGAGCTGCAGAGTTACAGGAGAAAAGCGCAGCTGACGCAGCAGGTGGAGAAGAAGTCATTAGAGGACTTCAGGTGGGAACCATCGAGTCCTAAACCATCACACGATCTGCTCCAGGCCTTCTCTCGTCCCGAAGGTCTTTCGGTTTGATTGCACAAACGCTCCATTTCTACTCGTGCTTCGTGTCGTTGTAAGAGTAACTGAATTGTTGTTACTGAAATGAAGCCGTTTTTGTAGAAAAATCGCGTTTGCGTTCGAGTGTTAAATGTAAGTAAGATGCGTCCAGGTGTCCGGTTCCCTCCGTATTTGCTCGAATTGAGGTGAAAAGCTCATTTCCGCCGGGTTATGGTTAGCCTGCCTTCGTTTAGGTAGGTTAGAGGTTATATCTAGTGATGTAAAGCACGCCGTGTTTTTATCCAGCCCTCTATAATAAATGCTGCATAACAAAATAATAATAATAAACCGCATCCCCCGTGCTCCATCCAACCTGACAGCATATTCACATTCAGGCGAATATGTATCACAGCAGCAGTGCTGGGTATGACATTTTTAATGCATTGCATGAGCACATATTCACAGAAAGCAATAATAGCCCTTATTTATGTATGCTCCCTAATTCCTCTTTTCTTAAAGCTCGACTGTGTCTCATGCCGTTTAACATCGACCGGAGTAGAGAACAGTTCAGTGTTGCTTGCCGCTAAATATTTTTTGGCTCTCTTTGACTTTTTAGATCGATATGGCACAATCATTTGAGGAGTTTTAAACCGGACGGATTAATAAAGTAATCTGAATAGCTGCAGTTTTTAATTATTTAGTGTTTAGGTTTTAGTCGTGAAGGCATTAGAGTTAAATGATGCCGAACGCGACTCCCGGTTACATTAAAAGTTGCGTATAATCGCTTCGTGAAGGGAAGGAAGCGGCGGAGAGGGAACGAACGTGTTGTGCATTGTGTGCATCTCAGCCCTGAATTGTTTTAATAATGAAACTAATTTCATTTTACTAAGCATTTACATTTTACTTTTTTTGCATGCTCTCGACTAACACTGAGCTCCATATTTTCACCGCATCCGACTACATGCAGGCTGTAAACGTGTTTGTTACAGAGTGCGTAAGAGGAGCGAGAGAGAAGAGCGTCAGATACAGGGCGACCTGAGGAAGAGCCAGCGGGCCTGTGAGCAGCTCGACAGCCAGAAGGTCGGCTGCATCTCTTTTCTTTTGCCTTCATTTAATGCTGAACGTTTGAAGCTGAATGCATCTGCGGCGCTGCTTCTTTTAGGGCGTCGCTGTTCCCAGAGACAGCTGGTACTGGCCTGAAGATGTGAAAGACGAAGAGGCGGAGCTTCTGGAGGAGGAAACCAAACCGGAGGGAAGTGACGACGAGGAGGAACTAACAGTGAGCTGATGACACTCTCTTTGCTAATCAGACGCTGACTGAATTATTACTTCTCTATAAATACTTAGATAAATTATTACATATCATTTTAGATTTTTTTTTCTGCTCACCCACCCTGAGTTAATTTGATTCAGAGTGCAGCAAAAACAGCAATATTGTGAAATGTTTTTGCTATTTTAAGCAACAGTTTCCTATTTGAATATAGTTTAAAATGTAATTTTTTTATTTGATTTTAAAGCTGAATTTTTGCATTATTACTGTTGTCACATGACCCTTCAGAAGTCATTCTAATATTCTAATTTGATGCTTAAAACCATTATATTATTATTATTTTTATATATATATACCTATATTTAAAAATTTATATATTTTATATATATATATATATATATATATATATATATATATATATATATATATATATATATATATATATATATTAAAAAAAAAAAAAAAATATATATATATATATATATATATATATATATATATATATATATATATATATATTTTTTTTTTTTTTTTTTTTTTTTTTTTTTTCTCTGATAAATGTTCATCTTTGGCTCTTTCTATTCATCATTTACCTGGTATTCTTGTTATTAGACACCAAAATTTTACTTATTTCTTCATGGGAAGTGTCTTATCTGTGAGTTTTGCCTTATTATTCAGAAGCACCGTTATTCTTTCGTCTGTTCTTTACAGCCTTTAGACAAGCTGCAGTTTCTCACCTCGTATCTGCGAGGAGTCCACTTTTACTGCATATGGTGTGGGACGGCTTTTAATGGTAAGAAGTGTTAACATAGAGTGCATGTTTGAGCAGACACCTAAACGATGAATAAACGAAAGCGTTTCTGTTTAACAGACGAGGAGGATTTGAGCTCAAACTGTCCCGGAGACACGGCAGCGGATCACGACGACTAGAACCACCTGCAGTTATCCGGAACACTTGCATTTCTTTTTTTTTTTGTGTTCGATATTTATTCATTCATTAAACAACACATTGATATTTTGATTATAATCGGTGCGTG
Source organism: Puntigrus tetrazona (assembly GCF_018831695.1). Taxonomy (NCBI): domain Eukaryota; kingdom Metazoa; phylum Chordata; class Actinopteri; order Cypriniformes; family Cyprinidae; genus Puntigrus; species Puntigrus tetrazona. The sequence continues at coordinate 20,542,922 of NC_056711.1, read as the reverse complement.
GTCGTGTTGATTCATCACTTTGCATGTTTCCGAATCTCAGCCACTCACAAACGTTTATTAAGGACTCTGTAAAAATACTATGATATTTGTTTTTATTTCTCCAGTGAGCCTAAAGCAATCAAAGATTAAAAATTTGCTTTGTACGTAATACTTCTATGTGCTTTCATTTTTATAGTTTAAGCATTTATATTGAGTGATAATTTGTATAATCTATAAGAAAAAAAACCCCATAAATATCTATTTAAATGATTATACCTAATTTATTTGTGAAAGTACATTAATATAATAGCTTTTTGGCAACTGCAGTACTTTTTTTGAAGTGGGCGTGGCTTAGTAGGAACACGCTAGGATTTTGATTGGCCGATGCTCGGCGATGACGTTGAATCGCGGAAACCGAAACTTAAGCAATCCTCACGTTGCGGAGAAAAGAAAGCGAGCTCGCCTCCGGGATCGACGTCGCTTTAAACTCACACTGCTAGTACCGTGTTAAGTTTATTAAAAATATTAAAAAAATAAAAACACGGCGAGGCGTTTTTATTAACGGTCGTCCGCTGACTGCGTGACGTCCTGCGTGCTGACGTCATCAGCGTGAACGCCCGGCGATCTTCTGCCACCGTTTTTAGTTTGTTTTGTTTTCCTTAGCTGTGCAATGGACTCTCTGTTGGCGAATTATATAGCTCAGCTCAACGTGTACCAGCAGAAGACGCAGTGCTCTGTGGAGTATGAGGAGGGATCCACTGATGGACCGAGTCACGATAAGACGTACGGAGCTGTCAGTCGTTATACAGCTGCTGGGACACGGAGTGAATTAACATTAAACCACAAATCTGCGTTTTCAGGTTCGCTATGAGGGCTGTTGTTAATGGACAGCGGTATCCTGAGGGCACTGGGAAATCCAAGAAAGAGGCCAAGCTAAATGCTGCTAAGAACGCCCTTAATGGCATACACGACAGTCAGAATATTGCACCTGTAAGTAGTTTGTTTTTAATAATAATAAACATTTTCACTGGTGTGCTTATGCATTTACTGTATTTACTGCATCCACCCACACATTGTATGCATTTAGTTATTTTACTTATGTATTTTTAGTGCTTTACATGAAAATATTAAATATGACATTTTTATTGTATTTTATGTATTTTGGAAATATATATATATATATATATATATATATATATATATATATATATATATATGTGTGTGTGTGTATAATTTGTATATATATATGTATACATATATATATATATATATATATATATATATATATATATACATATAAATAAAAATATATATATATATATATATATATATATACACATATAAATAAAAAATATTATATATATATATATATATATATATATATATATATATATATATAAATAAATAAATGTGTATGTATATATGTGTGTATATATATTACATATATATGTGTGTGTGTGTGTATATATATATAATTTAATGTATAATAATGTTTAAAACACACATAATATTTGATATTGTAAAGCATTTATAAGTTTTGTCATTAATATTAACATTATGTAAAATATTTAAAATGATTCCTTTTGGAAAATAATCACTATATAATACATATTTGTACGAGAAAAGTTATAAAATAAGTTTAATATTGCACTCGTTTTTAACATTTTGTTTTTAACATTTTGTGCATAGGTTCCGATGACAAAAATACTTCTAAAGCATTGATTAATGTAAACGTTTAATACAATACTACAACAAATGCTGTATGTGTAAATGTTATTTAGTGGATTTGAGCTAATAATATGAAGTAGCAATTAATAGATGTATTAGCTAATGTTAATATAAATGTTGCTATAATTCCACAATCTCAAACTGTTGTTTAAAAACAATTGTGCATGTCTTTAAACGCAGACCGTATCGAATTATGTTAGCTGGCTTAATGAATATTCACAAAAGAAGAAGTTGTCTTTCAAGCCTCGCGAGTCCACTAAGATGAATCCCGGAAACGTTACTCAGTGAGTATTTGAACATGATCACACTAGCCTGCACTTCTCAATCACAATGTAAAAAAAAAGTAGCTTTTGGAAAGAAATGCGCAAAACAAGCACTTCATTCTCTCTGGTCTCTTTCGCAGGTTGAGCACGTACGTTTGTAAGTATATTTGTGGTGATAAAGTGTATCCCGAGGCTTTGGGAAAAAATAAGAGGGACGCGAAAGAAGCAGCGGCGAAGTGCGTTTATGAAGAGCTGCTCAAAACACAGGATGCAGAGGTAACGGCGTTCATCTTCTTAGGCTGCTCTGATTTATAGGGTTTTTTTTTAGTTTGAGTTGTTTTTTTTTTGCCGTTTAAGGTCTTCGATGACGGCAGCAATCGAACGCAGAGGTCAGAGGTCGCGTCTCGTAGGTAAGTATTGTCTTAGTATTATATTAATATGTAACGTTTAAAGCGGGGCTCACCCTCAGGCCATCCGAGATGCTCGTGAGTTTGTTTCTTCATCAGATTTGGAGAAATGTGTCTCAGCAGTGGATGGGTGCCGTCAGAATGAGAGCTGATACAATAATCCACGGCACTCCGGTCCATCAGTTAATCCTTTCTTTAATGCTGGCATAACAAATCTAAATTATGAGATAAATGCTGATATTATGCTGACGTAAAAAGGCGAAATTATGACATATGTCTCATAACATAACATAAATATCATTATGTATGTTATATGTGCTTTTTATCTAATAGATTATGACGTTTTATCTCAGTATCGCTGTTATGATTTACCAAAGCATGATTTTTTTTCCTAACGTAGCAGAAATAAGCTTTTTTTGCACTGTGTGGCGTTGCATCAGTGTCTCAGAGATGGATCCTCTGCAGTGAATGGGTGCCGTCAGAATGCGGGTCTAAACATCTGATAAAAACATCGCAATAATCCACAGCACTCCAGTCTATCAATTAATCCTTTCTTTAAAGATGGCATAAAAAGATCTAAATTATGGGATAAATGCTGATATTATGATAAAAAGCCGACATTATGACATTCTTTTGCACAAATGTCTTATAACATAAATATTATTATGTATGTTATATGTGCTTTTTATCTAATAGATTATGACGTTTTATCTCAATATCGCTGTTATGATTTACCAAAGCATGATTTTTTTTCCTAACGTAGCAGAAATAAGCTTTTTTTGCACTGTGTGGCGTTGCATCAGTGTCTCAGAGATGGATCCTCAGCAGTGAATGGGTGCCGTCAGAATGCGGGTCCAAACATCTGATAAAAACTCAATAATCCACAGCACTTCGGTCCATCGGTTAACATCCGGAGAAGACGAAAGACGAAACGAATCCATCATAAAACAGTCGCTTCCGTCCGCTGGTATCCGTAATGACTTCCTCCGGTGAGAAGGTGCATCTCCTGCTGTCTCTCGCATCAAAACCCAGCCGCATATTTGTTCCAGAGATGTTTTGGCTGATCCGGCGTTTCTGGACTCCCATTCCGACGGCACCCATTCACCCACTCATCCATTGCTATCGCATTTCTGCAAATCTGATGAAGAAAGATCTCTGGAGGCCACTTTTTCCCTCTGCTCGTTAACGTCTCGTCTTTTATCCAAGCGCCAGCCTGGACCGCTTCAGTTCGAGTTTTGCCGATGAATCTCGGAGCACCACGCCTGACAGCAACTACATAGCGCAGCTCAATCACTACTGCCAGAAGCATAAACGCGTGCTTGATTTCAAACTAGTGGACAAGAGAGGCCCCGCTCACAGCCCCGAGTGAGTCCCGAACGGCCCGCGGCTTCGGCTTGCGCGCGGCCTGCGAACCAAACCTAACGCTTTCTCTTTCAGGTTCGTGTACAAAGCTGTCCTAAACAAGAAGGAATACCCCGAAGGACGAGGGAAGAGCTCGAAAGAGGCGAAGCAGCAGGCCGCTCGGCACGCTTGGAACGAAATTAACGATCGCTCTGGATGGACCGCACAGGCAGGGCGCTTCGGAAATACAGATACGGCCAGATCCTAATGACTTCACCTTGATTCATGCGTGTTTTCTATCAGCAGAGCTCTGAAGACGAAAGCCCCTCGCAAGCTGAAGAGGCGAGGTACGTTTCTGTCGTTCGTCTTTGCATCATGCAATAAAATAGAGATGCGTGAGCTTCTTGTTTATATTTTCCGTAGTAATACTCCGGATGCTCAACACTCCTCTGAAACTCCCAGCTCAAGTTCTTCTGTCGTCTTCAAGAACTCATCTGCCGCCGGTCCTCCTCTGGTCGCAAGTCCTGTACGTTCATAGGCTGTTATAGAGGCTATTCATTTCATAAAACATATTTTAGCATATTATATATATATATATATATGAACTTATGAAATCAATCTGCGTTGCAGGGTAAGAGTGCACTGGATGTGAAGCCGAAAATAAAGTAAGCTTGTGCGTTTGATTAAATATATATATTTTTGAGTCATTAATGACATTAATTATATATTTTTTTCTTTTAGATTAGCGGCAAATTTTAATCTGTCACCAAATGGCCTGGCCGGGAGTAGAGAGGTATTGTTTACCAGTAACGGGGAAGGAAACGAGTACAAAAAAAATGTATTTGTGCGCCGATTTGT
>NC_056711.1:20515846-20535846 GCF_018831695.1 Puntigrus tetrazona | reverse complement strand
ATATATATGTATGAATATATATATATATATATATATATATGTATGAATATATATATGAATATATATGAAAAAAATATATATATATATATAAAATATATATATTATATTTTTTGTTTTTTTAATATCCATTCTTGTTAACAGTATTTCTTTTCCTGAGTCCTGTTTCTCCGTTGCAGCCTTTGAACATAATGTTCAGCAGTGACGGGAAAGTAAAGGTTGGAGACTTCGGCCTCGTGACCGCGGCAGAAAATGAAAACGATGAGCAACTGCTGGAACGCACTAAAAGGACAGGGACCCGTGTTTACATGAGCCCGGAGCAGGTGAGTCAGGGGCCGAGCGTCACAGGAAGTGGCTTTTAGGAGAGTCTAATGCTGACTTTCTCCTTGTTCTAAACTCCCTGTGCAGGCCAATCAGACATCGTACGACAGAAAGGTGGATATATACGCTCTGGGCCTCATTTACTTTGAACTCATCTGGAATCTCTTCACGTCACATGAGAAGAAAAAGGTTTGAGTCATTTTATCGTCTCTCACATACATGTAAGTGTACTGTTTTTCTCTAAACACACAGAACAGGTACGTCTACTGAAGAAAACAAAATGGCTTACATCTACATGTAGTTATTTAGCAGACGGTTTAATCCAAGAAGCAATCAAAATCAGGAAAAGAGCAGTGATATGCAGGTGCTGGAACAGTCTCAGTGAGCTGAACATAGTAAATGTAGCAAGGACTGTTTTTATCATGTAATAAAAAGAAAACCGATAGAATAGAGCAAGCTATAGAGGCATTTTTTTACTTTTGTTCATTTTATAAGTATAATAACATTGTATAAAAAAAAAAAAAAAGCTGGTGTTATATATATATATATATATATATATATATATATATATATATATATATATATATATATATATATATATATATATATATATATATATACCTACTTAAATGATAACATTAAGTTAGAACTTGGTTTTGATTTTATTCCACTAGTGCAGAACTCACACTGTACACATTCTTTTTGCGATTGTTGTTTTTAGTATTGTCATATGCATACATGCACACGTCACAGTATCGTGTGTGGTCAAACTGTAAACACAAAAACACATTTATACTTAGTAATATAATCACATAAACAGCATACGTTTACACAAAGGAAAAATAAACATAATATATTAACATTTACGCACTATGGCGGCAATCGCTATAATCGCCAAAAATAGCGATCTACGTAACATTATATTAAACATCGTATTTCTTAACAACGAAAAACATTCTCACCACGCTGGGAATAAGTAGGTTAAGTAGGTAATCAAACACTTGTAAATCGTCAAAAGTCCAACACGCTAGAACCAAACAACATGGTCTTTTTCTTTCCTTTTTTTTTTTTTCCTTCCCCTCCCTCACAACGTTCCCCTGAGTCCACTGAAACGACGTTCTTAAAGGGGCAGCAGCCTACATCCCGGCCCCAATGACCCAAAAAGGGTCATTCAACGAAAGGAAGGGTGATGCTTCAATAAGTTAACTCAACTAATTAAACTGGCTTCCAGGAGGCATATTTTATCCGCTGGACGGCTGTAGACTCCTGTCTGTGTTTTCACTTCCACAGAACGCACAAGTCCATCTGCACCTGGATAAACCTGAGTAATCAGACCTAGTGGCCAGTGATTGCGTGGTGTATTTTCATGCAGAATTAGCACAAGATCTCCTACTTGAAGATTCCGCTTTGGTTGTAGCCATTTCTGGCGCTGCTGCAGTGCAGGCAAGTATTCTTTAAGCCATCTTGACCAGAAGATATCTGCCAAATACTGGACCTGGCGCCATCGGCGTCGGTAAACATCTTGTTTCTGAAGGCTCCTGGGGTAGAGTCGGACCAGAGCGAAGTAACAACAGATGATTTGGAGTGAGTGGTAGAGGATCTGACAGGTCGTCAGAGAGTTTAGTAATTGGTCTACCGTTGACAATAGACTCTACGCAACAAAACAGCGTCGTCAATCCCTCATCATCTGGTGTCTGCTGTGAAAGAACAGTATTTAGAATGGAACGAATGGTGCGAATTTGTCGCTCCCATACACCACCCATATGTGAGGCGGCAGGTGGATCCATTTTACATTGTCCTGCAGCAGATAATCAGAAATCTTTTGTTGATTCCATTCATTAATGGCCTTTCGCAACTCTCGCAACCCACCCACAAAATTAGTCCCATTATCTGATCGTATCTCAGAAGGTGGGCCTCTCCTGGAGATGAATCGCTGTAAAGCGTTGATAAAAGAATCCGTGTCAAGGGTGTGTGTGACCTCGAGATGAATAGCTCTCGTAGTGAGACATGTAAACACACATCCGTACCTCTTTTGATCACTGCGTGCCCTTTTAACCAAGAATGGTCCGAAATAGTCTATGCCCACTCGAGTAAATGGAGGCTCACACGGTGTCACTCTAGAGTCAGGTAAGTCAGCCATTTGCTGAGCTTGTGGCTTAGCTCTTAATTTGCGACACTGTAGACATGACTTGAGAGTCTGGTTAATGACAGCACGTCCCTTTAGAACCCAGAAACGCTGACGAATTTCTGTAAGAACTCGTTCTGGACCTGCATGACCCAAACGAAGATGGTAGTGACGAATAATCAGCTGGGTGACATGATGATTATTAGGTAGGATCACCGGGTGTTTAGCCTCGTAGGGAATTGGGGCATTTGTTAGTCTACCTCCGACACGAAGAAGATGATTATTCTCATCCTCGAAAGGTTTGAGCTTGAGAAGAGAACTGGGTTTTGCTTGAGCAGATCCGAAAGTTGCAGCTTGTATGTATTTGAGAATGGCTAGCTCTGCTTGCTGGAGCTCACCAACAGTGATGGGGTCAGAAAGATGCACACTCGCTTTCTTGCGTAACAAAACCTTTAGGCATAACAAGATAGCAGTAGCTCTTTTCAAACGATGCCAACTGGAGTATCGTTCCAGTAATCTATCCACTGCATTTATTGTCAGGTGGTTTCGTTTTATGCTAGCTGCATAAATTTCTTTGCCTTGTTTGATCTCTGCTCCGTCTGGCAAGTCATTTATAATAGGCTGAGCAGGCCATTGTTCCTCCTCAAGTCTAAGAAAGTGTGGACCAGTTACCCATCGTTCACTTTCTAGAATCTCCTCATAGTCATCCTCGAGAGGCGTCATCCGCAGGGTTAGATGCAGAATCAATGTGTCTCCACTGGCATGAATCTGATCGTTCATGTATTTTTGATATACGGTTGGCGACAAATGTCTGGAAACGACAATGCTTGTTGTTGATGTACTGGAGTGCGATAGTACTGTCTGTCCAAAAGAAAGTCCTTTCAATTGGAATCTCTAAGTGTCGCTTGATATGCTGATCCAGCTCTGTAGCAACAACAGCTGCTAGCAGTTCCAGTCGTGGTATGCTAACTGGCTTGATCGAAGCAAGTCTGGCCTTTGACATTACCAGCCTGCAGGTGTCACCAATCTTGATGTATGAAACAGCACCGTAAGCCAGTTCTGAAGCATCGGAAAAGTGATGGAGCTGAGTCGGTAACAAACAACTAATAGATGTTGGTTTAAGACATCTTGGAATTGTCAGTCCTGCCAACAGAGGCAAGTCATTCAACCATCGGCGCCATTGTGCTGCTATGTCCACTGGTAACTCTTCGTCCCAGTCGACTTTCATACGGCACAATTCTTGAAAGATTGCTTTAGCTTTGAGCACGAAAGGGCTTGCAAATCCTAAAGGATCATAAATGGAACTGGTAGTGCTCAATACTCCCCTCTTTGTTACTGGCTTGTCTACTGTCTTGACATCGAATGTGAAACAATCTCTTTCTACATCCCAAAGGACACCCAGTGTTCGTCGAGTGGCAAATCCTCTTGGTCAAGGTTAACCTCATGTAACGATTTTGCCCAGTCATCAGTTGGTATTGATTTCATCACTTCCTTAGAATTGCTTAACCACTTGGTTAATCTAAACCCTCCACAGGTGAGCAGTTCCCTGAGTTCAGAAGCGAGTTTAATGGCAGCCTCCTCTGTTGGTACTGACTTAAGACAATCGTCAACGTAGAAATTTCGCTTCACTGTTTCCACTGCGTCATCAGAGAAGTTTCCGCGATTGTCTTCAGCCACTCCTTGTAAGGCAAAATTGGCAGCACTAGGACTCCAGACACCTCCAAACAGGTGAGCCTTCATACGATAATGCTTAGGTGGTTTGTTCGGGTCGTTATCATCCCACCATAGGAAACGAAGAACATCCCTTTCATCAGACGGCACCGGACTTGATAGAACATGCTCTCGATATCTGCATTTAAAGCAATGGGTTCCTGTCTAAACTTGAGAAGGACTCCTAGCAGCTTATTGGCAAGGTCTGGGCCTTGATGGATGTGGTCATTTAATAAAGTACCTTGGTACCGTGCTGCACAATCAAAGACAATACGAACCTTCTCTGGCTTGCGTGGATGCAGAACTGGATGATGCGGCAGGTACCACACGCAGCCATCTTCTCTTATAATGTCTACGACTTCTTCTGCGTATTCTTTCTGCAAAGAGTCTCTAATACCCTCTGTATACATGTGAAGCAAAGTTGGGTCCTTCTTTAGCCTCTTTCCTAGAAGATCTAATCGATGCTTGGCCATTGTGTAGTTATTGGGTAGTTGTGGTGGACGTTCTTTGAATGGGATTGGAAGTGTGTAATGACCTTCCTCTTTGACTGCTTGTTTGTTCCATAGGGCCACAACTTGTTCGTCAACTACTGACAGCGAGTCATTGTTCACATACACTGGGTCATCCAACTTCCAAAATCTTTCAACAGCTTGTTGTAGAGAATGGTCAGCTCGAATGAAGTTGGCAGAAACAGACGTGAGAGCCATCTGCTACTGGTCCATGGAGTGTCCATCCCAGGCCAGTCAGAATTGCGTATGGTTCGCCAGACTCACCACAGCATGTGTCACGGGGTTTAAGTATGTCTGGTTGGTCTAGACCTATTAGCAAGTGAACCTCATTAGCTAGATCAGCATCGGGTAAACTGATTTCATCCGCAATTTCCATGCAGATGTGACCACTGAAACACTTCCTGCTGTGTGACTAGGCTGTCCAGACTTATGTTCAGGTTGTCCCGACAGAGCACTCCTTTCATTAGGAAAGAGTTTCTTTGTTGAGCATCTTCAACTTGTAGATCAACTGCTAAGGTAACTACGTTGAGGTTTTTGGTCTCCATAGTGTTCAGTTTAACGTTCATTTTGCGTGATTCCAATTTAAGAGCATGAACAAGCTTCTTAGATGCAAAGGTCCCATTGGAGCCACTATCAAGCAAAGCAAAGACATTCATAGAGAATTGCTTGTGTCTGTCTGAAACCACAACAGGCAGGATAGGAAGTGCAATCTTCTTTTGACTGATGTCAATGCATTTTCTGGTGGCATGCGTTTGAATGGCTTGTGGCGGGTCAACAACTGGCTCATCTTCGTGGCTTGGTTAGTAGATTGGTCTTTGTCATTGTTAGAAGCTACAATGGCAGAATGTAGCCAGCTGTTGTGCCTTTTCCCACATCCAGGCACCTTGCATACCCAGCTGCGAGAACAGACTGCAGCGCGGTGACCCTTCATAAAGCAGTTTTGGCAAAGTTGCTTTCGTTGAACAAAGGCCAAACGCTCTTTAACAGATAAAGCTCTAAAGGCTTGACACTGATTCAGAAAGTGTACTTCAGTACACTTTGGACATTTAAATCGTGAAATAGTCTTTGTTGTGGGCGATGTGATGGATTCATCCGTCGTAACTGACATTGTTGCGAATGTTTGTCTTTTCTTATTGAAGCTTGACTTGATATTTGATTTGAAACTCACCGGAGAATTTCGAATTGCAGGCATAAGGAGATTCCCAAAGATAGGATCAGCTCTCTTAGCAGCTTCTGATTCAACAAGACAGACTATATCGTTTAACTTTGGTAAACGTCGATTTGATAATCTCATAATTTATTGTGAGCCATCTTTTCTTTATGTCTTCAGGCAGCTTTTCCACAATTTGTAGCAGAGTCGTCCACCATTTAGCTCATCCTCACAATTCATTGCTTTAAGAGTGTCACGACAGCTACACAGAATGTCCGCAAAGCTTTGCAACTGCTTATTGTCTTTAATGTCTTTGTGATTGAGCACCTTGTCGACCCATGCTTGCGATATTGCGTATGGATGGCCAAAACGCCTTTTCAGAATAGTCATGGCTTCTGCATAGCCCAGGCTAGAGTCAGGGTTGTACAAGCAATGTGAGATAGCTTCTCTAGCTTGGCCGACAGTGTACTGATGCAGACGAGTGAGCTTTTCTTGATCTGGCACGGTCTCTTTCTCAATCACTGAGGAGAATAATCTGATGAACTGCCAGTACTTTAAGGGTTCTCCATCAAACTTGATGATGTCAACAGGTGGCAGATGCATGGAATCAATGTGTGACTGATATTGTTGCCTTGTCAGTTCTAGTAGTTGACATAAAGAATTGTCGTTTCCTGCTGAGAGTGATGAACGAAAATTTAAGGATGGATTACCTGAGACAGGAGTTGAAAAGCCTCTATTTATTGTCGTTAACTCAGCCTTTCGTCGATTTTCCTCCATCTCAGTGTCTTTGAGCTTCAGTAAGCCTTTTAGTCCATCCATTTCAAATTCCGCTTGCTGAAGTTGTAGTTTAAACTCTGTACGCAGACGTTCTTCCTGTTGAGCTAGAAGCACAGAAAACTCTTTATTCTCTTTCTGTCTTAGATTCTGTAGCTCTTGAAACTGGGTAGATACTTGTTCTATAGTAGGCATTTGCAATTTAGCAGCTTCCTCAAGCATTGGATGTCCCTCTTGGAAGTTTGGTGCATCAGAAGATTCCATTGATGACTTAAAATCTTCAAGCCAGCTTAAGACTGTGTGCTGTAAATCTTGCACTTCACGCAGAACTGATGTTAAATAGCCCTTAGAAGCATCAAGGTCATCCTCATCTTCTAACGTTTTGTGGTACATGTCATGGACCTCGTGAAATCGCATAACAACCTCATCCAAGGCAGCAAGCTTCATTTCTACATCTTTTGGCTGATTACAGCTCATAGCGGTAGTAATCTGTGTCATTAAGCGTGTCACAGCAGCCTTTGCACCACCACGTTGGCGTTTGAGACCCCTTTGTTGTTGATCTGGGATAGAACTTTCTTCTGTCTCTTGATCCATGTTGTTATTACTTTTATTTCTTCCTTCGTGTTTGACTTTAATGTTACCCACGAAATGATAACATTAAGTTAGAACTTGGTTTTGATTTTATTCCACTAGTGCAGAACTCACACTGTACACATTCTTTTGCGATTGTTGTTTTTTAGTATTGTCATATGCATACATGCACACGTGCGGTATACGTGCGGTCAAACTGTAAACACAAAAAACACATTTATACTTAGTAATATAATCACATAAACAGCATACGTTTACACAAAGGAAAAATAAACATAATATATTAACATTTACGCACTATGGCGGCAATCGCTATAATCGCCAAAAATAGCGATCTACGTAACATTATATTAAACATCGTATTTCTTAACAACGAAAACATTCTCACCACGCTGGGAATAAGTAGGTTAAGTAGGTAATCAAACACTTGTAAATCGTCAAAAGTCCAACACGCTAGAACCAAACAACATGGTCTTTTTCTTTCCTTTTTTTTTTTTTCTTTCCCCTCCCTCACAACGTTCCCCTGAGTCCACTGAAACGACGTTCTTAAAGGGGCAGCAGCCTACAATATATATATATCTAACATATATATATATATATCTAACATATATATGTGTGTATGTGTGTGTGAGTGTATATATATGTGTGTGTATATATGTGTGTGTGTGTTTATATATATATATATATGTGTGTGTGTATATGTGTGTATGTGTGTATATATATATATATATATATATATATATATATATATATATATATATATATATGTGTGTGTGTCTGTGTGTATATATATGTGTGTGTGTGTGAATATATGTCTTTTATTAATTAAAATGATAATATTCAGATTATGCAAACGAATGCTCAAAACAGGAACCTATATCTGCCAGTGGGGTGAGAAAAACAAACATAATTTTGAGGGAAAACATAAAAAAAACTAGATTTCTACACATTTTCTATAAAAGAAGACTTCGTGTCCTAAGCTGTTCTGATTCTCGAGGGAATATTTATTGCCTTTCAGATTTGGGACGATATAAGAAGAAGGGATTTTCCTCCACAGTTCAGCAAGAATTTTAACTTGGAGGTGAGTGCAGTGCGTGATGAATCGGTGATGGTCGTTCAGTTTTGATATGAGCCTGCCGCGGTGTCTGACGCTGACCTGTTCAAACAGCACAAGCTCATAGCCCGGATGCTGAGTCCCAGTCCTGAAGAGAGACCAGACGCCTCCGAGCTGATCCGAGAGCTGGACCGGCACGCTGACATCCTGAGCGCCGCCGATAAAGACACCCGGACGGTTTGAGGAGATCTCCTCTCTAATAACAGCAGTTGCCTATACTGAAGCACTTAACAGAGCGACTTAGGAAACGGTTGTCATGGCAACTGCGCAATTCTTAAATGCAACTGAGAAGGGGGAGTCGATGTAAAAAAATCATTTACTCGTCTTTAATGCCTTTCTTCTGTGGGAAATGTGTGGTGGAAATGAAAAAAATATTGCAAAAAGGTATAAAGCCAGTTTACGTCGCACCTAGCACTTCTCTCTAATCATGCGGTTGTGTTGCTGTATGTTTGCATGAAATGTGTCAAGAATCACCGTTAATTCGATTCATGAATTTCCAGCCGTCTGTCTGTCCGTTGACAATAAATCATGAGCTTTTTTTAATCGTATCCGTGCTTCTCTCTTTTTTTTTTTTACTTTCTGTGAAGGTTTTCTTATTCGCTCAGATTTTGTTTTATCGATGAACGGCGTGCTGATAAGAAATGTGACGAATTAAAAAAAAAATAAAAACTGTTTGGGCGTGCTTAAATTGCTAAATTGTAACGATTCCTGTTTTAAAAAAAAGTTTAAAAGTGGTGCATTTTTTTAATATTAAAAGGTTTCCCTGTTAAAAGTGTTTTCATGTTAGGTAATGGGGTGGGGGTGCCATATAGTAACAATTATTACTCAGAAATTGTTAGTAAATGTCACAATTACAAACAGACGTAACATTTAACTAGACATGAGAGTACTAGAAAAGCCTTTTTTTTTTTTTTTTTTTTTTTTTTTTTTAAACATGCTACAATGTATTTTATATATGGTACAATGTTGTAAAATTAAGTGACATCATGGTTTATTTATTTATGCATTGAACAACAAATACAAAGAAATACAATAGAAGCCAGGGACAATTTTAAATTAAAATTACATTTAAAAAACCAAACAATCAGAGACATATATGGCACAGCCGTTTATATATACTTATATATAAACAGTTTTGATCGCCTTTCTGTTAGAGCTCCTTTGAATAGTATAAAAATAACTCTCCAGTTTTTTATAAAACACTTCAAACAGGGCTTTATATTAAAAAAATTACATTTATGAATGCATAGCTGAATTTGAGAGTGAAAAGTGAGTCACGGGAAAATTAAATCATAAGTCATAAGACTCCCTTAAGATGGGTATTAAATAACTGAGAAACTAAAACGGTGCCCTTATCAAAACGATTCAAGTGACGTCACGTGTCAAGCTGACGTAGCCCGATTATGTGACGACATGTGAGAGCGATTTTAAACCGTTGCCGTGGTTACCTTCTTTGTAAAGTGACAACTATTTTTAATAAGCGAAGTGAATGAATAAAGTGGGCCTATGTAGAATAAGTTAAAATGTAATATTTTATAACAAATAAATAAATGACATGATACCTACAGCCAGAGCTTTACTCCAGTGGACCAGCAGTGTATGTATTATCCCATTCTTCCGTGTTTTTTAGTGCATAGGTTAAATGTTAGTTATTCTAATAAAGGTTTATGATCGTGACGAATCGAAACCTTGAGCCGGAAGCGAAACCGAAAGCTGAAGAAGGTCGCTTTAAATACCGAATGCTTCCCAGAAAGAGCAGAGAAGGTGGGAGACGTCGATCTGAACTGCATTTAAAAAAAACCTCTCTAACCGAAGCCAAATGTCTGAAATGGAGAGAAAGATCTGTGATTTCTTGAGGGAAAACGGCAGAAGCAAGCCGCAGGCGATCTCTATCGAACTCGGAGTGGATAAAAGCACCGTGAACAAACACCTGTACAACCTGGAGAGATCAAATCACGTGATCAAAACCGACCACCGGCCGCCGGTGTGGGAGCTCGCGGAGAATAACGACGGGGCGAAACGCGCGCTCGGACCGGGGGAAAGGTCGCGAGACGTGGAGGCTGCTCTCAGGTCCGGAGGGAAGAAAGCCCACCGCATCGCCGAGGAGCTGGGTGAGTCCACAAGAACCGTCAAGAGGCTGCTGTACAGTCTGGAGGAGAAGGGGAAGGCCAAGAGATGCGGCGAGAGCAGCCTGTGGACTCTGAACGGGGAGCAGAGCTTCAGCAGAGACGGGTCCGTGTCGTTCCTTTCCTTGCAGACGCTTACAGGGGCGACTCATAATGTGCCTGTCTGTTTTTGATCTCTTCCAGTTCCTGTCCCGGTGACCCTGACCCGGAGTCGGTTTCAGGGTGAGCGCTCTCTCTCCTCCAGAAATGTCTTGTTTAATGCATTCGATAAAACGCTGGCATTCCGTTTTCAATGCTTTTTCGACATTTGCTTGTCCTCTAGCTTGTCTTGCAGTTTCGACGTGATCGCAACGCTTGGGGAAGGAGGCTACGGCTGCGTTTATAAAGTCAAGCATAAAATCGACGGCGGGATCTACGCCGTAAAGAGGGTCGTCTTAACCCGGTCGGTACTCGTTGGTTTCAGCGATGCGCTCGTTCCTCCTTTTCGGTTTATTAATGCAATCATTCGCCGAACAGGAACGCCGATTCTGAGGTGAAGGCGCTGGCCCGGCTGGATCACCCCAACATAGTGCGGTACGTCACGTGCTGGCCAGGTTCTGACGGCTGGACTTCAGAGCGAGAAAGAGGCCGAGCGTCCGGGTAAGCAGGTCTCGGGCTCTTCTGATAAAACAGGGTTGGGTTCCCCCCGACAATGAAGCTTGTGCTTTATCTCCAGCACTTCGTCGGATTTCGTGACCTTTGACAGGGACGGCTGTGAAGAGGACGACGAAGAAGACGAAGACATCACATCAGGAATGGAAAGTCTGAGCGTGACAGAGTACGTCCAGCGTCCTTCTTTATTCGATCTGCCAATGAGACGTGGCTCTAATGCGCGGATGTAAACGTAACCGGCTCTGTTCTCAGATCAGCGTCCGCCGCCGAGCCCTCGGGAAGCGACAGAACTGACGCCTTAGACTCAAAGCAGTGAGTTCATTCGTTCGATTGAAACCCGAAACGTCATTCCAACAGGTCCAGGAGTGATTAAACCGAATGCATGAGCCGAGGTTTATTCCGACCGAAAAATACCTCATAACCCGAATCTATCGTAGCGTTGTCGAAGGGTGGAGCGAAATAAACAACATGCAACGTGAAGGCAGATGGCAGCCGCTAGTCATTGTAACGGGAGCAATCGATTTCCACACTTTGGCAGCATAAACGTTAGCCGTATGTACTGTTGTATTACAAATACAATAAGGGTTAAACACAGATTCCAATATAACAGTATAGGCTGAATAGAGCAGGAAGCCCAAGCCCTGAGACAGTTATCTTTTGTCTTTCAGTTCTTGAACATCTGGTAGGTGTCCTAAGTCAAGTGTGAACGCTAATCCTAAGGTACAACTGTGCCTTTTGTTTCAGGCTCTCTAGCACCTATGCATTTGAACGACACTTGGGATACTTAATAGATCAAGGATCGGGAAAGTTCCTGATCTGTATTTGCATACTTTTGTTTTACTGGTCTCCACCTTGAAACATATCGACCTATCAGGTTTTAGTTCGATTGATTATCTTGGAGATTTCTTGAAGATTTTCTTGGAGATTGCTTGACGATTTTCGTAATGATTTCTTGAAGACTTCTTGCAGATGACTACAGCAACGAAATAAAAACCAGCTCCTGCTTTACCAAGAACCTCCTGGTCTCTTCTTAAAAAGAAGCTAAAAAAAAGTTTCCAACAGTACAATGAGCAATGCGGTTAAATATCGCATGAAGTCTATGATTTGTTGGTGTCTGGGCATGAACGGTCGTAGAGATTCGAGACTGAAAAACCTTCTCTCTCTCTCTTATTTCAGCAGCAGGAGATATTTATTCATTCAGATGGACTTCTGCGAGGGAGGAACACTGACGAACTGGATAAAGGAGAGGAACTTCATGGGAAAGCAAAGAATCATTACAGAAATCCATCGGATATTTTATGAAATTGTCACCGGAGTGGAATACATCCACGCCAACAAACTCATTCACAGAGACTTGAAGGTATTTCATTTGGGCGCCTCGACTCGTGTTTTACAAAGAAATCACGTTTCAACGTTCTTCTTTTCCGTCCAGCCTGATAACATGCTGTTTGGGGCCGATGGCAAGGTGAAGATCGGAGACTTTGGGCTGGTGGCGGCTCAGACCGATCGGAGCGGGGACCCTATAGAGAGGTCAAACAGAGGGACGGCGTCTTACATGAGTCCTGAACAGGTGACGAGACAGAAAGACAACGTGCCGCATTATAAATGCAGTTGAAAAAAAAAATCAGAATCGTTGTTTTCTTTCTTTAGAAAAGCAAGAAGGATTACGACGAAAAAACTGACATTTTTCCCCTCGGGCTCGTGCTGTTCGTGATGATCTGGGAAATATCCACCGTTAGTGAAAGAGACAAGGTTGGTAGCGTTTCGTGGAATTCAAGTTTCTTCACCTGCAGTGAATGGGTGCCGTCAGAATGAGTCCGAATGGCTGATTGAAACGTTACGGTAACCCACAGATAAAAGATCAATCAATCAATCAATCTACGCAGGTTGCATCAAAGCACTGAACAGTTTGTTGAGACTGGTCCAGCATTAAGTTGAGAAAGCGGCACCCATTTACTCCTCCTGATGAATGAACTAATAAACAACAATTCTTTTAATTATCAAGCCATTTTTGGGGTTTTTCCACAGCTGTGGCCGGGTCTGAGAGACCGAAGGTTTCCGGAAGGCTTCGGTGACCGTTACCCGACCGAGGTAAGAAACCTTCCGATAAAAAATTGTTTGGACGGCGTTCGGGGACGAAAACTCAATGGCGCTTCTTTTTCAGAGTAAGTTCATCGTGAAGATGCTGTCGTACTCACCAGAGCACAGACCGCACGCCAAAGCCATAAAAGAAGAAGTGGAGAAGTTTTTCTCTCTGGATCACAATCTAAGCCAGAAAACTGTCTGAGTCTTTTATGGACAGAAATCGTCTCAGCAGTTCTTTTTAAAACAATGATTCGTTTTGATGATTTAATTGATTCATGCGTGATCTAATGAACTATTTAAAGAAATAGTTCACCCAAAAATGAAAATTCTGTCATCGTTCTATTTTGGGTCATCATTGACTTCCATGGTATTTTTTTTCCATCTATTGAAGTCAACGGTGACCAAAACGTCCGGGTAGCAAACTTTCTTCCAAAAGTTGCGTTCGGCAGAACAAAGTAACTCATGCGGGTTTGGAACTAGTCGAAAATTAATTTTCATTTTGGCGTGAACTGTTCCTTGAGTGTTCTCTTATTAAGATGATAATATAAACCGAGGAGTGGTTTTATTTTTTTACATAATAATAATGTCAAATAATGTTCTCTTTGTGTATTCATCATAATCAAATTCATTTCATTTGATGTTGCGGGGCTGCTTTTAGAAATCCTAGTAATTTTAGGAATTGTTGCATGAAACTGATATGTGACTGCAATGTGACCGCATACTCAAAGTTGCCGTTGTTTGGTTGAAATGCAATATCGTGCGATAATGTGAAAACATTTTGTGCTGGCGGAGAAGATTTCTGCTTCAACCTTTAACCTTTGACTTTAAGCCATCATGTGTTTTTCTTTGTCAAACGTACTGTTTATGCTGGAATAAGAAAGAAATATTATTTCATTAATGTCAACAATATAAATTTTATTAAAGAAACTGTTACTAAAATTGTTGCCAGAACCATTCGGTTATATTTGAATTGTATTTCAATGCTTAAATTTGGGACGATGTTACCATTTTAAATAGAAATTATTAATACAATATATATGAAACAGTTCCAGGTGTTTGGTTTTTTTTTACTTCTTTTTTTAGCTATTTACAATATAAATGTAGCTATTTATCCGTAAGTAGCTGTTTCTCAATATTTATATTTTATATTTATTTCAACATTCAATATTTATTTCTCAATAGCTGATTCATATCTTAGTACGTTTGTGAATTCAAAGATCAGTCGCTCAATGATGTCATCTTCCAGGAAGTGATGTCATTTTGGAGGGAAAATCAAGCAAATCTCATTATCAAATATCTCAAGTATTAAAAATAAGCGTCGAGTTCTGTGATGTCGTTTAATTTCAAGGGTGGTTTTACTTCGAAACAGTGTTCTTATGTAAGCACTAGCTTTTAATTTACATCCCTTTCAGACATAAATAATAAAGTATTTTGCCCAAAACCCTATTATAGCATATTAATGTGCACATGCAACCTATTCACACGCGCTTGAACAATAATGATCTCGTCTGGGGAAGCTTGTAATCAAATGTAGCGTGTTTTAATTGATTTGTTTCTCTCTCATCTGACAGATGAAGACAAAGAAATCAACACGGAGGTGAGCACATGATGGGAAATATCTCTTGTGATGCTATTTGTCTGTTCAGATTGGTTGCCTGGGAATACTGTATAGTGTATACATATTGCAGTTTATGTATGCAGCTTTACTTTACCAATATAAGGCTTGCCAGCTGTGATAGCACACATCACTACAAGCCTGAATGCTCTGTTGTACGTCTGGATGAATGGAGGCATTGCATTCGAGCAGACGCAAAACAACACTCTTTTATAACGGATGAGCGGTTTCAGTGCGTGTCTACAGAAAAAGAGATGAATGAGTATATTATAACCAAGAACAACGTTACTGTATATAGTAGCAGAGAGCGCGTGCTTCTTAAAGGAGCAGATAACCCAAAAATTTAAATATAGTCACTCTCGGGTTATGTGGCATGTAGATGAGTTTGTTTCTTGTCGCTACATCGTCGTCTCAGCAATGGATGTGAATGGGTGCCATCAGAATGAGAGTCCAAACAGCCGATAAAAATATCACAGTATTCCACATTAAGACGTTATAATCAGCTATAATCATGTTTTAATCAGCTGTTTGGACTCTTATTCTGACGGATGTAGGGTGTGATCCAGTTCGCCAGGCGGCGCTGTTTCCGCTCATTACACCGTGACTTCTAGTGTGTCAGTTTATTCTTGTTTTACGGTAGTCCTGTATACGAAATAGATTTTTCAATCCCAGTCATTCGTGTCAAAATTAACAAAATAAAAGATGGCACCTATAGTGCGTTTGGTGCATGCCTCAAAAAATAAGTAAATACGTTTCTTGTCACTACATCGTCATCTCAGCAATGGATGTGAATGGGTGCCGTCAGAATGCGAGTCCAAACAGCCGATAAAAACATCACAGTAATCCACATTAAGACGTTATCTGATGGACTGGAGTGCCGTGGATTATTGTGATGTTTTTATCGGCTGTTTGGATTCTGACGGCACCCATTCGCTGCAGAGGTTTGCCAGCCTGCTACTGATTCGGTCTAGACAAGCGATCTCAGTGTCTTTAATACAGGTATTTCTTTTATTAATGTAGAAAACAAAGTCTTACAAAGTGCGAAAGCTACAAACTGTACAATCAAGCGCTAAAAACGCATTCATAAAAACAATGGACATCCAACCAGGCGCCTTCGTTCGCTTCCCAACATTTAAAAATATATACACATTTATTGTGCCCGTCCTGTCAATGCATTATAGAAAAACGTGTCCAAAAATAGAAATTTTCAACGTGAGAGTATCTATGGCATTTTCACAGTTCAGGCCAAGTACACGTGGAACAAATTATTTCCCTCGTCTGGTTTTTGTTAAACAGGTTTGCGTCCGAATCTGAACAGAAGATAATGAATCTGAGCAGAAGATAATGAATCTGAGCAGAAGATAATGAATCAGCAGAAGATAATGAATCTGAACAGAATATAATGAATCAGCAGAAGATAATGAATCTGAACAGAAGATAATGAATCTGAACAGAAGATAATGAATCTGAACAGAAGATAATGAATCTGAGCAAAAGATAATGAATCTGAGCAGAAGATAATGAATCAGCAGAAGATAATGAATCTGAACAGAAGATAATGAATCTGAGCAGAAGATAATGAATCAGCAGAAGATAATGAATCTGAACAGAAAATAATGAATCAGCAGAAGATAATGAATCTGAGCAAAAGATAATGAATCTGAACAGAAGATAATGAATCTGAGCAGAAGATAATGAATCTGAGCAGAAGATAATGAATCTGAGCAGAAGATAATGAATATGAGCAGCGATATACAAAAATAGCAACCAAAAAAACGATGTTTCACACAGTGGAATGTTAGCATACTCATCTAGTATACTTAATATATTAATTCATATATATATTCTTAGTGCAATCTCAGAAAAATAGCTTTTACGAAATAATTCAGAGACGTTTTTGTACATCTACCGGCCTAAAAGCAACAAAGAATGGCTGCGTTTTCAGCAGCACCGATTCTGGAAATACTTCCCAGTTCATTTTCAACCAATTCAACTCGTATTTGCAGAAATCGATTGGATTTCCGCAATGATGCAGCTCTTCCCATGAAGCACCGCAAACAGCTGTGTCATCTGTATTTATATTAAAACGTTAAATGCAAATGTTTAAACACACAAGTATTACTACGTAGAAAGGCAGACGCGACTCATTAGTTTGCAATGAACCATGGGATCGAGTTTTCGCCCGATTTCTGCAATCGATAGCGTATCACCATCCAGACCCTACTGATGAGGGTCGATTTGATTTTGGAGAAAATGATTGGTGGCTTTGCCTACAGAGCTGAAACGGCGCGATAAATAGCGTTAAAGACGTCTGCGGCGTGTAATATTTCCCATCGCCGTTGGGGAATGTGCAAAGCAATCCCACTCCTCGTCTGGGACGCTCTAGTAGGGATTCAGCTCCTCCGGCGCTAGATGAGAGTCTTCGCCTTCAGCGTAGGCCGTGAAGCTGTTGTTTCGACATCCCCAGTCGTAAGCGTCCGGCGTGACGCTGCGGACGAGAGCATGCGTTAAAAACGCTTGATTCAGAGCACAAGTTCTCAAACTGACGCCATTTTGGCAATAATGTCACGAATATGCGATTGGAAAGCGAGTATTATACGTTTGGCACGCTTCCTGGGGGAAGACACGCATTTTTTTTTCATGCACCTGTCAAACTTTGGGCTTTTTTGGAAAGCGTTGAGCGTTTCTTTTACAGCGCTTCATCTATATCGCTTTCAACGACGCCGCATATATTTAAAAGCTGTTTTCCAGAAATGACCCTCGTTCTCAAAATTGGCTCTAATATGTGCCAAAAAAATGTTTTTAATGATTTTTGTTCCATAAATGTATGCAAATGCGTGCAAGCTTTGTCAAACAATGCCTCGTTGGCGTATTTAAATCATATTTTAGAAAACGCTATGCTTGCTTGCAACTAGGTAATTGAGGTGATAACTAACAGGGTTTTTTTTTTTAACCCTGTTCTCCTGCAGCATCTCGCATTTAACCAACGATATGATTTATCATATCAGATACTCACATTTTATACACACAAAAATGATGCACACTGAATATTCACTCCGGCGGGTGTTCATCTGGAAAGTTGCTGGTTATTCTTACATTTACGTGATTAGAAATCAGTGAGAAGGCGTGGAGATTGATTTCAGGCTGAACGTCAGACCTCGCCGTACCTGGCTTGAATGTTTTGTGGGATGATACTCCACGCCAGATCGTCGTCGCTGTCGTAACGCCGCGGGTTGTCAAAGAAATACTCTCTAGATGAGAACATGTGTCCGGGGATGACTGACACGCTCTACAAACCAAACGGAGAGTCTTCAGGGTTATTATGTTTCATGCACACCGCCGTTCAAACGTTTGGGGTCGGCGTGATTGCTCAGGTGCTTTATGCTTTTAAAGATCACCAAGCTGCATTTATTTGATAAAAAACGCACCAAAAATCATCAAATATTTTTAAAACTTAAAATAGCCGTTTTTTTGTGAATATCTGTTTAAATTGCAATTTATAGGCGTGAGTCAAAGCTGCATTTCCAGCGTCGTTACCCCAGTGTCGCGCTCTATAGAAATCATTCGTTCGTGTTATTGCTGTGCGTTGCCGTCGACCCCAAGCTTTTTGCACGTCACGTAAAAAAAAGACGATAAACCTCGTACCCGATCCTGAGCCGGCCTGCGGACCCTGAAAAAGAAGACCACCAGCGAAGTGGGCAGCAGCTCCCAAACAAACAGGATCACCCCGAAGACCACGTACCCGGCGTCGCCCAGCGTCGACCTCAGATCCGCCTGTGGAGTAAAATCATTTCAGCCGTGCACGAATCAAGGCCGAGAGGAAGACAAATACAGTGACGGCTGGCAGATGCCGTTTCCTGGCTCCGGGGAGCGGAAGCGATCGAAAAGCTGTGAGCCGCATCGAACGCACTTGGTCTGAGACGTTGTACCAGTCGTAGTCGAACGAGTTGATGCTCTTGATTTTGGCCAGCGCCAGCACCACCAGGTTATAACACGCTCGGGACGAGTACAGCAGGATCACCGTCGCTCCGATCACAGTCACCTGACACACGGACGTCCCCTGAAAACAAGAGAGGAGACGACTTCCTGTGCATTTTACAGCCGATAAAGCATTGGGGGATTTAAGCTATAGGCTAACATTAATGCACAGTCGTGAGAATAAAATAAAAACGCATGATATAGGTTTGACTGTGCGTTATAACCCTGCATGTTAATACGTGCGTCCGTTTGAATTAATTCATAGAATATGCATCGGTGTTATTTTATGATCAAAAACACTATTGCAGTTTTGTTCATATTTTGAAGTGGGTTTTTATGTTTTTCATTTTAATGAACCTCTTGGTGTTTTTGTCTTTTTTTTTTTTTATTAATTTTAGTTTATTCAGTTTTAGTATTTCATCTAAAATTAAAAAAAATAAATAAAATAAATTACGTTTAAAAAGATACGTTATTTACTTGGTTTTTTTTTTTATCTATATTAAATCATAAAAAGCGATGTCCAAAAATAGTTCTCTCTCCCCAAATATGGAGGTCAGGTGACTGATTAATGAGTTCATCCAAATTCTATAAAAGGCTTATGGATATAATTATAATATAAGTCAGACACTGAAGTGTCTTTTTATCTTTTTGTCAATGTACCCACATATTCAAACCATCTCAGATAAAAGTATTGACTAAAGTACTTTGCTTTCTGTTTTAAAGTTATCCTTTGAAAAATAAAAGAGAATATATTTAGTAGTGTTATTATAATATTATTTTGTGTTTCATTTTCATTACTCAAATTTGAAGTCGCCTAGCTATTTATTATTATTATTATTATTATTATTAAGCATCGAATCATTAGCCTAGCTATACCCCACGTGTTTTCCTAACCTAAAGTGTACATATATGACTTTTTTTTTAACCTGGCAGAGCCTGTAATCAAATCGTGCTGAAGGAAATCTGTCTCGATCTGAATCAAATGATTCATGATTCGCGATCCGAAGCTCTATGAGCAGTTCGGCCATAGTTCAATCGGGACACTGAAGTCTTTTTTTTTTAAAAACGTACCTTAGAAAAAATATTTTAGATAGCTGCTTTTGAAACTGATTAATCTTACGACGTTAATGCTTTAATTTGGAATTTCAAAAAGCTCAGCTTCAGCTATCACTGTGCATGCTTTTTAAAATGATTTTTTTAGTGAATCGCTTGAACCAAATGTTCGGAGTTCGAATCATTCGGATCAGTTCCAGT
>NC_056711.1:20503346-20510846 GCF_018831695.1 Puntigrus tetrazona | reverse complement strand
GTTTTTCTCGGCGGGGGTCAGCTTCCTACTAATATATAAAGACCGGATGCTCCTCACCTCCCTGGATCTGGGACAGCACGGCCCAGACCCACATCAGAAGCATCCGTCTGTAGCAGGAAGGGCAGCCGAAGTCCGGGCTCTCAGGACAGGGTCTGAGGTGAGTGCGGCCTTAATCTTCTGGAACGCTTCCTCCGCGTCGGGGTTCCACAGAACCCGTTCAGGCTGCCCCTTCCTGGTCAGGTCTGTCAGAGGGGCGCTATGGAGGAGAAGTCGGGGATGAAACAACGATAATACCCTGCCAACCCCAGAGAGCGCGTACCTGGGTTTTGTTGGTGGGCCTCGGGTCTCCTGGACGCGGTGACTTTACTCTCCTGTGGCCGGATCAGTCCTCGTCCAACTCGATAACTCCAGGTACTTCGCCAGGCGCCAGGTGACATTTCTTGGGGTTGGCGGTGAGTCCAGCCGTCGAAGATCCCGAAGCACCCTCCGCAGGCGCTCCAGATGGTCTTCCCAGGTCTCCGAGTGAATCACAAGGTCGTCCGAGATAGGCTGCGCGTACTGTTGGTGGGGTCGGAGTAAGATGTCCATTAGTCTCTGGAAGGTGGCTGGTGCCCGTGTAGACCAAAGGAAGGGACCGGTATTGCCAGTGGCCGCCGGGTGGAGAAAGCCGCTTTTGGCTTGGCTTCCTCTGACAGCGGAACCTGCCAGTATCCTTTGGTGAGATCGAGGTGGAGATATACCGGCCCTTCCAAGACGTTCCAGCAGTTCGTCTACACACGGGCATGGGATATCCGTCGAACTCGGAGACCTGGTTGAGTCGCCGGTAGTCATTGCAGAAGCGGAGGGTGCCGTCTGGTTTTGGAACCAGGACGATGGGGCTGGACCACGGGCTCGTCGATGGTTCAATCACCCCAACTTCAGCATTTGGTTTACCTCCTCCTCAATAGCTCGCCGGCGAGCCTCAGGGATCGGTAGGGCCGCTGCCGGACGATGACGTCGGGAGGGGTCCGGATCTCGTGCTGGAGGAGGTTAGTCTGCCCGGGCGTGGACGAGAACACATCCGAGAACTGACCGACCAAATGTTGGAGTTCCGTCTTCTGTGCGGGAGCGAGCAGGGCGTTGGTGTCGACGACCGGGCCCTCCTGAATGGCGAGTGTGGAAAGGTGTTCCCTAGTCCCCACCCACTTCTTCAACAAGTTAATGTGGTATATTTGTTCGGTGCGTCGACGGTTTGGTTAAAGCGGACTCGGTAAGTAACCGGGCGATCTTTTCCAGAATGGTATATGGACCCTGCCAGGTGGCCAGAATTTGCATGCATTGGTGGGGACTAGTACCATGACCCGGTCGCCGACCTGGAATTCCCGGGGTTGTGCAGGGCGGTTATAGTGCCGTTGTTGTTGCTGCTGGGCCTGCGTCATGTGCTCCCGCACGAGGGGCATCACCCGTTCAATTCGGTCCCGCATGGCTTGGGCGTGTTCTCGACCGACCTCTGGGCATCCGGCTGCTGCTGCTGCTCCCAGGCCTCTTTTGCCACGTCCAGCAGGCCTCGCGGCTGTCGGCCGAACAGCAACTTTCGAATGGGGTGAAGCCGGTGGAGGCCTGGGGCACCTCTCGCACCCGAAGAGGGCGTGGGGAGCATCTGGTCCCAGTCCCGTTTGTCCTCGGAGACAACCCTTCTCAACATCTGTTTCAGTGTCTGGTTGAACCGCTCCACAAGTCCGTCCGTCTGGGGTGGTACACTGAGGTCGCGCGCAGCTGCTGGATCCGTAGCAGCCGGCAGAGGTCGGCCATCACTCGGGACATGAACGGGGTGCCTTGGTCGGTCAGTATTTCCCCGGGTATCCCCACTCTGGTGGACAGGGTGAAGAGCTCCTGGGCGATCGCCTTGGCGGTGGCTTTCGGAGTGGGATGGCTTCGGGTACCGGTGGCGTAGTCCACGATCACCAGGATGTGTTCGTGGCGCGGGCAGACCTCGCAGCGGGCCCACCAGATCCATCCCGATGCGCTCAAAGGGCACCTCGATTATGGGCAGCGGGATAAGTGGACTAGGGGGAGGTGGCCGGGGCGAGGTCTTCTGGCACTCGGGGCAGGCCTGGCAGAACAGTTTCACATCTCCGTCGAGCCCCGGCCAGTGGAAGCGGTCCCGGATCCTCTTGATAGTGTTGGCGGCCCGAGGTGTCCGGCCAGTGGGTGGGCGTGGGCGAGCTCCAAGATGGTGTCCACTTTCCCTCGGGGCACCACCAGGAGCCGTTTCTCCTCCCCCCTCCGCTGGGCGACACAATAGAGTAGGCCGTTCTCCACAATGAAATGGGGAAGAGGATGGGGGCCGGGCCGCGTCTCTTCTCCATCCATGAAATGTACCTGGTTCCAGCAATTCTTGAGCCGGTCATCCTCCCGCTGAGCCCGGCCGAACAGCCCCCCTCCGACTACCTGTTGGAACACATCAAAGAATACATTAGTAGTATTCGGAGGGGACTCACCATCTCTTCCGCTGTCCGATGCTAGGAGAAGCGGCAGGGCGGCGGTTTCCTCTCCCCTCTCGCCTCTTCCGGCGAGGGCTTTGAGGCTGACAGGCTGTGTCGCGGTGTGTAGCGCCTCCTCGAAACCCGGCCAGTCCCGCCGAGGATGATTGGTACCGGCAGGTCTTATCGAGGCCCACCTCCAGGGGCCAGCTTCCTCCTGTCGTCGTCACGGTGATGAGGCGGGTGGGGACTTTCCTGGTGTCCCGTGGGCGCTGGTCAGTGGCAGCCGTTTCCGCGGTTCCGTGCGGCGGGGGTAGAAGGCGAGGACTGAACCAGGCTGATGGTACTGCCAGAGTCAGGAGGGCTCTGAACTTCCGTCCATTCAGGCCGGCGGGGGATTTCGGTGCGCGCGAAGAAGCTCGGTGGAGACTGCAGCCTGCCAGCCACGCTCTAGAGGAGTTGGAAGCCTCTTCGGTTGGCATCGGCTCATCTTTCACGGTCGGGACCGCCGCCCTCTCCATCGGTCGCCGGGTGCCCTCCGGCGCGCGTCGCTCCTGGGACACCCTCCGGGAAAAGATGGCGCCCGCTCGGCCTCGGCGCTGTGCGGCCGCCAGCTCGACCGCCTCAACCAACTCCATGGCGTTCTTGGGGTTTCTCATACCGACCGCCTGGCGATAATTCCGGGAGAGCCCGCGGGAGCCGGTCTATCACCACCCTTTCCACAATGATGGCGGGGTTGGTGTCCGTCCAGGAGCCAGTGTTGCGCTAGCCGAGTAAGTTCGGCAGCCTGGGTCCTTGCCGGCTGGCGAGACTGGAAGACCCACTCTTGGAAGGCTTGGGCTGCGCAGACCGGTGACAGACCGACCCTGCCCAAGATTTCCCTCTTTGGGTCGTCGTATACATTCGCCAGGTCGGCCGGCATGCTGAAATAGGCGCGCTGGGGCTCTCCTGACAGCAGCGGGGCCACGCGGCGTGCCCAATCCCTCCGGTCCCATCCTTCCGTGGTTCGCGGCGCTCTCGAACATCTCGAGATATATTTCAGGGTCATCGCTGGCGGCCATTTTGGGTAGCAGCTGTGTGGCTTGCATCCGGGGATCAGGCACGGCGGGCGTGGTTGAGTGGCGGCGCGGAGCAGCGAGCTCCTGCTCGGTCTCGTTCTGGCGGGTAGCCAAATGCTCGACGATCTGTTGCTGGCGAATGGAAACCTCTGAGAGCGTTGGAGGAATTCCTCCATCTTCGCCGGGAAGCGAAGCGCTTGCCTGGGGGAGAAACAAAGAGAGAAGTTGATGTTGTGGGAACCTTTAATAGAGGTGGCGATAGCGCTCTTCCTTTTTCTCTTTGTTTCCTCCGTTCTCTTGCGCTTAAAAACTGCCCGCATTCTCCACCACTTGTGGCGAGGCAGAGGAAGCACAAGAGAAGCGGGTGCAGTGAAAACCCCGGAGTGTATTTATTAGACAATACACAGAAGGTGGCGGTGAGTCCGTCGCGAGGAGTGCGGCGGTGAGTCCGGGGTGGTGTAGCGGTGAATCCGGTGAGTGCAGCGGTGAGTCGTCTCGGTGTTTCCGTGCTTAGTACCGTGAGGAGTCCACTGTGAGGTAGTTGGGGAAGTAGCTCAGGCAGGCCCGTCACGTTGTAGCTTCTGGGAGACAAAGAAAGAGACAACAGGTTAGCTTGCGTTTCCGAGTCTCGTGGCTCACTGAAGCCGTCGCCTGGCCGGGTTTATCTGGCCCGCGGCTGATGAGCTCCAGGTGTGGCGAATCCGTCGTTGAGTGGCTGGTGTAGGTGTTCGTGTTTGTTCCCAGAACAGCGCTGATCGATCCTCGGGGCCTCGTCACAATATATTACACAAAATCGATGCTTGTCATAGCAGTTGCACTTTATTAATTGCTAAATGATTCCATATATAAAGAAAAATAGACAAAATATCTGCACCTGCTTACATTTTAATGTTCCAAGCGCTCTCATAAACGTACATGTGACCTGTGCTCTTAAAGCAGTATTTTACCGTCTCCGCGAGGTGCAAAGGTGTCAAACTCGCCTGGGCGAAGTACAGGTTCATGAGGCTGAGCGTGAAGAACTGCAGGCACACCGGGAAGCAGTAGAGCAGCCAGAAAGCGGCGGGTCCGAGCGCGTTGGCCGTCACGCAGTCCCTGAAGTAAAAGGAGAAGAGCAGCGCCCTCAGAGCCGCCCACAGCAGGCACAGGAACAGAAACACGGTCTGGTAGCTGAAGCGCTTGTGTCCGTACCGCAGCACCAGCCAGAGCTGCACGTACACGAAGGCGAAGAGCAGCGAGTAGAAGACGGTGTAGGCCACGGTCAGCCCCAGCTTGACGAAGGGAGGCACGGCCGGGCTGAAGGTGGGCAGAGCAGGCGGCGGGGCGCTCTGCATGGCTCGGGGCTCCGGAGAGCGGCCGGGGGCTCGGGGGAAGGAAGCGAGGGAGAAAGAGGAATAGAAAGAGCTGCAGGAAGAGCATTGTGCAGCGGGCAGCGAGAGGGAGGAGGAGGAGGAGGAGGAAGGACGGCCCCTCTGACGTACTTCACTGTACCTTTAACCCTGCGCTCTGCTTCCCACGGGATGCTAGAGCCGCTTTCTCTGCCCTGTGCATAGAGCGAAGCGCAGGTTACGTCTTTATGCGTGCGACTTGAACCCGCCGAGCTCATTTCTTTTTGACTGTCCATGCAAACCAACACTGAAAAACCACCTCTTGAAACCATTTTTGCACAAAGAAGCATTCATGCAATTCATTCAAGTAAAGGCCACTAATTATAAGTAAGTAAGGTAAACTGTTGGAGAACGTTCTTCAGATGTTAAAAGCTCTTTATTGAAGCATGTTCTTTTTTCGTCACGGTCGTTTTATACGGATACTGTTTCATCTCCGTCTTATTCTGTTTTCCACGTAAACTAGGGCAAGCGCATTTCTTTTCTTCGCTGTTTTCACTTCTTCACACTTTCATTTCCATTCAGCTAAAGGATTAGAATTAGTACGGATCTGTTTTGTTTTATTGGCTTCCGTCGGCTGGTTTTGGTCCTTCAGTCGGAGTTATTAAAAGTTATTTTGCCAAAATGCATTTTTTTATTTTGTATTTATTTTTATTTAATGTAAATCAGGGACATTTTAGGGTTTTTTTTTTGTTTGTTTCCTTCAAACCGAGATTAGAATATATTTATTTAATTTTATTATTTTTTATTTTCCTTCATTGAGACGTGAACCTTAATTTTTGCAATCGTCAAATCATTTTATTTCATAAATTAGGATTTATTTTCATTGCCGTAAATCCCAAAGACTGTGTAAGTGATTGTATAAATATTATATAAAACCCTTTTATTAAAGTATAGAGCCATCTACAAACCTTCCGGCTTCATTAGAGCATAATGAGACTTTATATAAATAATTTAATTTAAGCAATAATTTGCATTCTAGTTTTATTTCTATTTCAGTTATTGTTTTAGTAATTTTAGTGCTTTGCCATAAACCCAATTTTTTCGATTAGTCGCTGCGTTTTGCATTTTTATATTTTACTTGTTTTGGTTTTTTTTAATGATATTTTATCGTATTTTTATGCAACCGTTTTGCCTTCAGTCATGTTTAAAGGCTCATTTAAGATGCTGAACAGTTGTTTCTTGCTCATTGATCTTCAGTCTGAGTCCGCTCTTTTTTTGACTTTTTTACTCTAACCTGATTACGCTTAGTGTTCCTCAGCATTAGCTTCTCTCTGGTTTCACCACGCTCCTCTAGCCATGAGAACCTCTCCGTGTATTTGTGAATTATTGCTGACGTAGCTTGCTCACGGGGCGGAAATCCAGTGATGAATGCAGCCCAGAGGTCAGAGGTCAAGGTGTCAAAGGACGGATGCAATAATAATTTGTTCATTTGTTTAAGTTCACAACTATATAACCCAGACTTATTTTTGTGATTGGTATTAGCGCTAACAAAAGCAACGAAGCACTAGAAAAAAAAAAAGCATATATTTGTTTAAAAATGTACACGTAGAAAGGCAGGAAGTTAGATGCACGTATGTATTCTTGTATTATTATTATTATTATTATTATTATTATTTGTTGCTTTACAAGTTCGTGTGGCATGACTGAAAAAAAAAAGCTATTAAAAACCGGCACAGGAAGTTAAATAGTAATGACAGGAAGAGGAATTCAAGAAGACAGGGAAAATTTCATTGGCGTAACATCACAACTACAATGTTTCGATTATTTTAATGCTTTCAAACTTGCTCAGAAGATTTAAAACGAACAACAAGGGCATTCTGGAAAACTAAAAGCGCGAGTATATAGTTCAAAATAAACACTAATTTCATCAAATGCAGCCAGAAAATGATGCATGAATAGTTCGATTAATTTCATTCCATTTCATACAAATAAAGAAATATCAAACCTGAATTTAATTGCATTCTGCGCCAATTCAAATCTATAATTTTTACAAATGAATTCTTTGGATCTGTTGTAGAGGATCAAGCAGTAGATGGCGCTGTTGCTCGACATTAAAGCAGCACAGGCCCCTCTTGACCACAGTACTAACCTCCAACCCATAATTAACTAAATTAACCACCCGCTCCAATTAGTTTGAGTTCATATGTATCCGCTGACAGCGAACTGAAACCTCGCGTTGTTCATTTGCTCACAGCGCAGTTAACTTGGATATTATTGCCAGTTGTTGTGCAGGTGGTCTTTTTGGATGTTGCTATCAAAAGGCTGTCTGACCAAAGCCATGTTATCTGCATCAGCGGCCGTTCTCGAGCAGACATACATTGGCGACGTCTTGAAAAACTGTATGTTTACAAAATTCGCTCGAGTGCAGAGTGCGCTGACTCATCAGAACGCCTCTGATTGGCCACCGCGTTCGTAAACTCAACAGAATCGCGTGCGATTGGTTAAATAGCGCGACCGCGATTATCTGACGCAACATGAGCGTCTCTAAACATATTAACAGCTTTTCATTTTGCTTTATTCGCGACTAATATTCCAGAATTAGTAAACTGTTGTTATGGAGGAACACCCACCGGCAGGAATGTATAAATAAACGAA
>NC_056711.1:20488346-20495846 GCF_018831695.1 Puntigrus tetrazona | reverse complement strand
ATGCTAGTTTTAGGAATTTTGCTGTATTTTTTATTTTTATTTTAATTCATATTAATGCTAGTTTTAGGAATTGTTTTGCTTCAAGTCTTTCAGTGACATCATCAGCATTTATACGTCCGAATAGTTTTGTTACGTTTATTTCAGGTTTACTTTTGGCAATTTTATATAATCACATCTTTTTAAAACATGCACTAAAAAAGAGAAACTGAAATAATATTAACGTTTTTCTGGAAATTCTGTCACAGAGTGCTGTATGCGTGAATCACAAGAAGCGATGGATTTAACTGATCACGTGTGCACGAATGCACTTATAAAGTGATTAAATCGTGCTCTTTATCCTTACAGAAAATACGTTTCAGCTGGTCATTG
Organism: Puntigrus tetrazona; assembly: GCF_018831695.1. Classification (NCBI taxonomy): domain Eukaryota; kingdom Metazoa; phylum Chordata; class Actinopteri; order Cypriniformes; family Cyprinidae; genus Puntigrus; species Puntigrus tetrazona. Next base: position 20,495,477 of record NC_056711.1, on the reverse strand, counting down.
CTTCTCTGGAGACCATGTCTTATGCGATTCTTCTGTACCCGAGAGAAGCGATGCAGTTCCAGAGCACCGGCAGCTACACGATGCACGCCGGCTTCAGTAAAGGACATATAAGCAGGAAGCAGGGGCCGTACTACCGCATCACAGACGACACCGAGCTGTCTGTCAGGAGCTTAGCTGAGTAAGTCTGGCTTGGAGTTCACCTAACTGTGGACATCGGCATCACGCGTTCACCCTAACGGCGCGCGCTGTTTTCTTTCTCCTGTGGCGCTGAAAAGCAAAAGGCGTAGCGACTAATCTTAGATGTATAGTGCATCACGATAGCTTTATGTAGAACGAGATTCGAAGGGTTTCCGTGGCGGTGTCTGTTCCTCCGTAAACCTTCACGCGACCTGCATTTTAATGAAGCGCCAAAAAGTTATTTCCTTGATCTGTGTTTTCCTTGATCTAAACATTTTTGAACCAGGTATACTAGTAAGATGCTTAAGTTATTTCTTGTTTTCAGAAAATGTTTTTCTTGTTTTAAGCATAAACTATATTTTAGTGTAATTCAATTCAATATGTATATGTATATATGTATATGTATATATATATATATATGTATGTGTATATATATATATATATATATGTGTATGTATATATATATATATATATATATATATATATATATATATATATATATATATGTGTATATATATATATATATATATATATATATATATATATATATATATATATATATATATATATATATATATGTGTGTATATATATATATATATATATATATATATATATATATATATATATATATATATATATATATATATATATATATATATATATATATATATATATATATATATATATATATATATATATATATATATGTGTGTATATATATATATATATATATATATATATATATATATATATATATATATATATATATATATATATATATATATATATATGTATATATATATGTATATATATTTAGATTTAGATTTTTTTATAACGGAAGACAAAACAAGTCAAAACATGACATAATTATTATTAGTTTTTACAGTTTGGGCTAGTTTTATCTCACAGTCTTGTTGTATTCAGTCTTTGTCATTTTGTTGCGCTTCACAGATTCAGTCTCTCTGGATTGTGAAGAAAAAGATCCTTTTGAAGATTAAAAATCCTCTCTCGCCGGAGCGACCGTTTTTTATTTCAACGCGAACTAATCATGTTTTTGTGGCGCGTGCTTTAGCCAGCAGCGTCGGTGCGCTTCGACCGGGTTTTCCCATGATGCCGTTGGATGTGTTTTCCAGGCAGACCAACTCCGGGAAGCGTGGCGTGTGGGTTTACGAGATAGGAACGTTCCCTCACTTCACGGACGTCGCTCCCGGAGAAGTGCCGGACCTGCCTCCGGACTCCCACCGGCATCAGACCGCAAGGAACCACCACCATCAGCGGCCGCTGTACCCCGACGTCCGGCGGGAGAGCCTGGGCGGAGTCTACGACCGGCGGGCATCCTCCACCCGTCCGGTGCAGGCGGTCAGTACAGACCCGGCGGCGGCGGTCGTGGAAATCGAAAACGGAGACGGAGACAACATCGAGGTCGACGGTCAGCGAGGGCGGGTTGTTACTCGAGCGGGCGACAGCCGTGCGCTTTCCGCGAGCTAAAACCACCTCTCTTTTTTTTTGTTTGCGTGCAGTGTTTACGTACAGCTCTGGTGAATGTGATGGACGGAAATGCTCTAAATTTGGGGAATGCCGGAGTCATCCGAGCGGACGATGCTGTCAGTGTAAACCTGGATACTACGGGAACGGCGTGCAGTGCGTCCCTGATGGTAATGCCTCTGTAATGCACTTCGGTTGTCATTGCTTTAATTCCTGTCATAGGAACATTTTCTTATGGTGGGTTGTGATCTCGGACAGCAGGGAAAATAAGAAATTATGTGACATATTCACTGGTTATGCTCCCCTTTCAAAAGAAGTTCTTTATTGTTAGTACTTCTGATGTAGAAAGTATATATGTATGCATTAGTGCTGTCAAATAATTAATATATATTGATAATAATTTTGTGAACATGCTTAACTTGTGTACAGTGTATGTTAATTATGTATAGAAAATTCACACATACAGAATATTTTTCAATATTAACAGAATTATATTTCAAAATCATTTGCATGTATTTGCATGTACATATTTATGTACATATTTATATAATATATTATGTACAAATATATTTCAAATATTAACACAGCACACTATATATATATATATATATATATATATATATATATATATGTATATATATATATATATATATATGTATATGTGTGTATGTATATATATATATATATATATATATATATATATATATATATATATATATATATATATATATATATATATATATATATATATATACCTAAATATGTATGTATATATATATATATATATATATATATATATATATATATATATATATATATATATATATATATATATATATATATATATATATATATATATATATATATATATATATATATATATATATACATACATATAGGTATATGTATATATATATATATATATATATATATATATATATATATATATATATATATATATATATATATATATATATATATATATATATATACTCTATGTATATATGTATATATATATATATATATATATATATATATATATATATATATATATATATATATATATATATATATATATAATGCAAAAATGCAAAAAAAACAATTAGTAGACTTCACATGACAAATAAAAGCATATTTTCTAGTTGTTTTGTTGTTATTTTTGTCATTTTAAACATTTTTAAAATAACATTTTTTTTTAATTAAAATTTGATAGTGATTTTTTTTGTACCTTTTTGATTAAGCAAATATTTACAGTTATGAAATATACTTGCATACACATCTTCTAATTCACTTAATTAGCAACTTCTCCCTCAACTGCATAAAGCGTGTATTAGAATAAAAATATATATTTCACATATTCACATACCATCTGTTGTGGGACAAACTAATGAAGTGTTTTATTTAAATGCAAAATAACTAAAATTAAATTGGTACTGAGCTGGTAAACATACATCTGCTGTCTTTCCTCAATTATATCGTTGACTCCAGGCCGTTCATGTTAACATTAGTAGATTTCATGTTTGATTTTTAGACAGGTTTTTGTGGTGTGTTGGGTTCAGTGTAAAGTGTTAGTGACGTCTGATGATCTTTGGCAGGTATTCCTCAGAGGATGAGCGGTAAAGTGGCGGCAGGGTGATCGTGGGAAGCTCTCCGCTGCCGTGGATTTCGCCAGTAACGATCTCCGCACTCGTGCGTGGTGGTGAGCGGCGGCAGAGCGTGCGTGGCCATCAGCGCCATTCCCCGATCGTCGGCTTCTCTCTGCAGCCGCTGTCGTCCGTCCGGGGATCATCGGCTGGGCCTTCGCCCTTCAGCGGCGGGCTTCAGAAGCGGCTTCAGCGTCATCGGTGAGATCCTCCGAGATCCTCAAGAACAGCCAGATTCAGAATTTCCGTCTAACACAAAATCTTATTTAGCTCAGGGTTATTATAGGGGAAAAAAACCTCTAAAATGGCAAAATAAAATAGAAAAAGCTCTCTTTAGATTATTGGCAATACAGTATTTCACGCTTTAACCTGATTTGCTTGAATTTAGTAAAACTGTCTAAATTAACCAAAAATATTTGAGGCAAAGCAACATAAACTTATTGAAATGGAAAATACATATAAAAATAAAGATCTAAATATGATTAAAAGCTGTAATGGTCGTACTGAACAGCGTTGATTTAGATTAAAATGAGGAAATACATTAATAAAGAAAAACGAGAATGAACTAAACAAACACATTTAAAAATTGATTACAATAAAATTGTTAAATATAATTGTCGTTATTGACATTACATGTATTTATAATAAAATTGTTTTAGAATACAAATGGGGTCATTATACAAAAAAAACTATATAGCTAGGATTATCTAAAATCCTAGTATCTAAACCCTGGTATCTAAAACATTAAAAACTCTTTTGTCTGTCTTCGTAGTTCAGTATTTCCTGATTCTTCATAGCTTATGACATATGCAGATGAAATCATTCCATATCGAATGTAGAAGCACAAAGCATGCATGAACTTTTCAGAGCAGTTACTTGTGTGCTAATCCCTTAAACCGTAATGAAGGAGTGTTAGACGAACAAACCTTTTAAGATCAGTGTATTTTCAGTGAACTGTCTGTTTCGACACATCGGTTGGACACACTCTTTCTCCTGTCTGTCAGGCGGAGTGTTCAAACGTCAGGCCGACGTGACCTTCCAGCCAGGTGGAGAAAGGCTGACCATCTCTCAGGAGTTCAAAGGCATTGATGAGCACGACCACCTGATGGTTGACACCAGACTTGAAGGAAAGATTCCTGAGGTTCCTCAGGGAGCCACAGTTCAGATTGACCCCTACACAGAGATCTACCAGTACAGCACCAACTGTGAGTCGAACCATCATAACTCCATGCATAAAACAATAAGAAGCATGCAACAATAACGAATATGCATAATAACACACAATTGAGTATGTACAAGTGTGCATTGTAATAAAACATGCATGATAAAACTTCCAAGAGTATATATAAATATGCATGACAAAACGTGCATGATTGTGCACGAGTATGTATGAGTAAAACATGAATGATTATTATGAGTATGGATGATAAAACATGCATCAGTATGTGTATGCATGATAAAACATTCATTAGCATGGATGATAAAACATGCGTAAGTATGCATAAGTGTGGATGATAAAACATTCGTGAGTATGGATGATATAATGTGTGAGTATGCATAAAAGCGGATGATAAAACATGCAGCAGTATGGATGAGTGTGCATGATGAAACATGAGTATGAATGATATAACGTGAGTATACATAAGTGTGGATAATAAAACATGCATGAGTATGGATGATATAACGTTTGAGTATGCATAAGTGCGGTTGATAAAACATACTTGACTATGAATGAGTATGCATGATGAAAGATGAGTATGCACAACAAAACATTCATGAATATGTATGATGTAACGTGTGAGTATGCATAAAAGTGGATGATAAAACATGCACGAGTATGGATGAGTATGTATGATAAAACATGAGTGTGGATAATATAATATGTGAGTAAATCACGGATGATAAAACATGAGTATCCATGACAAAACATTCATGAGTATGGATGATGTAACGTGTGAGTATGCATAAAAGTGGATAAAACTTGCATGAGTATGGATGAGTATGTATGATGAAACATGAGTATGAATGATATGTGAGTAAGTGTGGATGATAAAACATGAGTATACATGACAATACATTCATGAGTATGGATGATGTAACGTGTGAGTATGCATAAAAGTGGATAAAACTTGTATGAGTATAGATGAGTATTTATGATGAAACATGAGTATGGATGATATGTGAGTAAGTGTGGATGATAAAACATGCATGAGTATGGATGAGTATGTATGATAAAACATGAGTATGCATGACAAAAAAATTCATGAGTATGGATGATATAACATGCGAATATGCATAAGTGCGGGTAATAAAACGTACTTGACTATGGATGAGTATGCATGATAAAACATGAGTATGGATGATATGTGAGTAAGTGTGGATGAAAAAACAAGCATGAGTATGCAGTTTGCGTGAAGCGAAGTATCTAATTTAGCGAAACGTCATGCGTTTCGTTTAAGTCTCCTTCTGAAACCTATTGTCTCGTGACTCTTCTGCCAGTGATTTCTGCTTCATCCACCCGGGAGTACGTGATCAATCTGCGGGACCGTTCAACCCAAAGCAGAAGCTACAATTTAAGAGAGACCATCACGTTTCAGGGCTGCCACCTCGATGAAGTGGTCAGAGCCACACAGATGCTCAGCGTCGACCAGGTCTTCGTCATGTATGACACGAGCGAACAGCTCTTGCGTTACGCCACGAGTAACAAGATCGGTGACGTCAACGGTAAGGCAGATCTGAGTTTGCCTAGGGCTTAATTAATTAAGTGTAACTTGCCTTATTTATCCTGGAAATGTTTTAAATAGTGCTAACAAGCCTCCACAAGCTTACTCGCTTGCAGTTGCCAGATATTAAGAGTCTCTTCGATTTATTTATTCAATAAATGTCTGGAGTTTACTTACTTTTCCCAATCTGGCAACCGCGTGGTTTCTACTTCTTGCTTACTTTGCTTGCGATTGCCAGTTTCTCCAACTATATAAATAAAGAATCGTTATAAAGCGAATAGTGAGATATTAACTCTAAATAATAAGATGTAAACTGAGGATGTGAGATATTAACTCAGTAATGTGAGAAATCGTCGGTATTGGGATAATAACTTGGAATTGTTAGGATAAAAGCATGAAGATATAAAGATGTGAATATATGCAGAATTTTGAGGTTAGAATTGTGAAATATGAACTCAATTAGGAGAGTTATGAGATAAATGAGAATTGCAAGATTGAGTTATAAACTCTCAATTGCAAGATATATAAACATCAGAATGTGAGACAGAAACTCTCAATGATGAGATGCACAAATCCAGGATTGAAAGAAAGTGTGTTACGATCAGCTGATTGTTCAACCACATCCTCAGGTGGACAAACGGAGGAAAACGCCTGCTTCACCGGGCAGAACACGGCTGCTGACACCAACGCCGTCTGCAGACCCGCCAAGAAACCAGTTCACGTGTGAATGTGCCACGAGCTTCACGGAGAGACGGACGCGCTTGCGCTGGTACCATCACAGACTAATCAAATCAATCCACAGCTCGCCGTTTCAATTAAAGCTATTTCCTGTTTAATTTCCCTCTTGAGAGCCAGTTTGCTTCCTTGCGAAGAAAAATCGAGTTTTGTCCATGAATGAGCCGCTTTGGCTTCCTAAGGGCTTGTTCCCAAAGCGACCTCCTAATCGGATGACCCGTCCCTTGCTGCTTAAAGGAAATTGCTTTAAAAATAGGGCAGATGTTATCTTAAAAGCGGTGATTAGGAGAACCGGCTGCATCGTCCTTCGTAATTCGTGGGAATGCGGCATTAAAGGAAGTCCTGCATTAAAGCGGGGCGCCGAAAA
>NC_056711.1:20478346-20483346 GCF_018831695.1 Puntigrus tetrazona | reverse complement strand
ACCGGTCAGTATGTGCCGGCGTGTGGCGCCCAGGAGAGTGCGACCCCATGCAGTGTCACGCCAGCATCGGGCAGTGCTGGTGCGTCGACCGTGGCGGCCAGGAGATCGCTGGGACACAAACAGGACCGGGCGCTTTCCCGAGTGTGAGTCCTGCCTATGCTTTACCCAAGAAAACAGTTAATGGCATCTCGCTTGTTGCGACGCATTCTGGAAGGACGCATGCAGTTCCTTGGCGTGAGGAGCAGGGCTGCCTAAAACAGCGACTCTTCTATGCTTTTCAGTGATCTAACAGCATCAGTATTACTTTATGTTTTGATTCTTTCCCGATCGCGGGGTGCTGAGCATGTTTTATTGTAGTGATCTTTTGTATCTCGCGTTGGGGCGCTTGTTTGAGAGCTGATCGGCATAGTTTCGTTCATTATAAATCCGCGATTGATGATGATGTTAAGAAGGAGCAGAGTTTATTGAATAATCTCAGTTGTGTATGTCTTAGCGATCAGGCTTTTGGCCACGTTTGGCTCTTCTGGTGGGTGAGTTACCACTCTCTCAGTCGGTGGCGCTGTTCATTTACTGCTCGCTGTCTGGGTGCGTAGTGTCCTGTTTAGTCTGCTGCGTTTGGCGACGTCGTTTTTATCAATGCTTGGCTCCTAAAAGGATCTCTTGGATGCATTTCGCACACTCGTAAAGGTAGTAGATGATCTATTGCTTTCTGGTGACTCTGGTTCTCCGTCTATAGTACTTGACCTCAGCTCTGCCTTCGATCGCCGGCTCCTGTGAATTACTGATTTCTCATCTCTCGACTGTGGTGCTGATTACTCTTACTTTTCTTATTATTTCTGACCGAAAATGCTACATTTCAGTAAAGGATTTCTGATCGCCTGAGGCAAGGTGTCCCCCAGGGATCTGTACTAGGACCATTATTATTCATAATATCTCTTGGTCAGATTTTACACCACTATGGTTTAAATTATGACTTTTTATGCTGATGACATCCAGTTAGACGCTACCCGGCCTAATTGACAAAACCTCTAAACTCTTGCTTAATTAAAATCTCCTACAAATCATTTTTACCGACACTCTGTCACTCACCGTCTATCTTCCAACCAATGGACGTAACTTTAGACGTAATCTTCAATTCCTCTTTTCTTCTAGGCTCATGTTAACCAACCAAATTTTTATTAACCTGCTCCGCCCCTTCGTCAGCGCCAACGATGCTGAAACTGAGCATCTTGATTACTGCAATGGCCTCATCATTGGTTTACCTGCAAGCACTGTTTCCAGATTCGATACATCAATCAATCAATCAATCATTTTTATTTATATAGCGCTTTTAACAACACAGGTTGCATCAAAGCACTGTACAGTATAACGTAGAAGAGTACAAGGGATGTATAATGACAAGAGTGACCAATTTCTTATTAAATGCAGAGACGGTCTCTGTAGTCAATTCGACGTTAAATCACTAGAAGTTAAGTGTCCCCAACCAAGCAAGCCAGAGGCGACAGCGGCAAGGAAACAAAACCCCATGCATACAGAATGGAGAAAAAAAAAAAAAAAACCTTGGGAGAAACCAGACTCAGTTGGGGTCAGTTCTCCTCTGACCGGACGACAAAACTCACTTGCCCACTACACAGTAGGTGCTGAATTGGGAATTAAGTAATTTATTTTCGTGCATCTTCTGTTTCTCAGGTCCTGGTCACGATGTCCCTCGCCCGATTGGACCAACGCCCGATCCTAACGTGAATCCTTTGCCTCCTGGCAGTCATATCCTCTTCGTCCAGAGCGGGAAGATCGAGTATATTCCTCTGGAAGGTCACAAACTGAAGAAGAACCAAGCCAAGACTGTACTGCATCTCCCGGTAAAAACCTCAAAAACATGCAGCGATTGCAACACATACGTGTGTAAACTTATGAAGCGTTTCAGGCCAAATCATTCACAAAAAATGTTCTGTACGACCAGACGTCTTTGCTCTGATTTCTTCCCTGCTGTTGTGAAGCTCTGGAAAGCATTAATGGAGAGGTTGTTCAGTGACGTTAGTGGCCGCCTCGTGGTTCGTCTCTGTTGATAAGACCCGAGCCAGAAAACCGCTGGGGGATCGCTGGGGAATTTCAGGATTGCCCAACTTGGTTTTCTTGGAAATATTGAGAGAATTGTAGGCGGAAATTGTTTATCAGAGCCATGTGCCGCCTCTGCTCGATTACATAACCTTCTAAACCGTAAGAATGCGAGGCGGGATTCCAGGAGAAACAGAGCAGAGTGTTTACACAAAGAAAAGAAATGTTAACGATCGTGTTTTACGCTGTCGCCCTCGACCAAACAGTTTCTTGCAGTCGAGATTTTCATGTTTTCTCACCAAAGAAAGCATTTGATGCATTTGATCAAAATGCAGTAAATTTAGTGAAACGGTCTTAGTTTAAAGTAACCCGATTTCTCTGCGTATATATCGTAAATTGTAATTGATTGCTGCGATCAAAGCTGAACTTTCAGCATCATTACTCCGGTCTTCAGTGTCCAAACATTTGGTCTTTTTCTGTGTTGCAAATGACTCCCGAGCGAAGAGCTGTTCGTCACAGCGGTCGTTTTTAATGAATTATTTAGTTTGTGAACAGATCGGCGAGCCAATTATGCCACGATCCATTCAGAAAGAGCCATTTTTGAAAGAATCGTTTGACTTCGAGGTTCAATGAATCATTGGTTAAAACAGACACTGCGTTGCCACCGCGCTGGCGAATTTAGTGTCATATTTAATAATCGAGCCTAAACCCACACAAAAATTATTATTTTGTATTTTTTTCACGATTCGACCACTGTTTATGCTGCTTTATATTTTTTCACGTTTTTTTAATGAATAGACATTAAAGAGGTTTTATTAGAAATATCAATCTTTCGTTGCATTATAATTGTCTTTGCTTTAAAAGCACTCTTACTGACCCCAGTTTTCAGTAGTAAATATTATGGTTTCTCGCTATTTATGATCATTTTGCCAAGTTAAGCATATGCACAGTGTTTATATTTGCACCCACTTACCCAGAAGTTGACTTTTTAGGTCCTTTTGTGCAGAGCTGTTGAACATCGTAAGTCTGAATAAATCTTCCCATCTGCTCTTATTTGCTGCTCACATGCAAACATTTACTGTAATGACTAACATCAGGGAAGCTTATTAAGCGAGGAAAAATGCATCGGTTAACAAAACTGTCCCAAGAAGTCGTTTGATTCTGGATGTGCGGTTTTCACGTCTGGTCTAGACAGACAGACCTCGAGGCGGCTTTAGAGGCGTGTTGTCATCTTAAACGCTTCCATGCATGCCTTTTTGTCATTCTTGCAGGAGAAAGTGGTGATCGGAATTGCTTATGACTGCGTGGAAAGATGGTGTATTGGACGGACATCAGCACACCTGCCATTAGCAAAGCTAGTCTACAGGAGGAGAACCTGTCCCACATCGTCAAATCAGAGTGCGTTCAACCAACAGCTCACCCAAAAATGACTCATCCGCCGTCTTCTGTGGATCACAAAAGATCCGTTTGATCGCAATGGATTTCTGTGTCAGATCTCAGCAGCCTGAAGGCATCGCCATCGACCATCTGGGCGAAGCGTGTTCTGGACCGACTCCGTCAAGGACAGGATCGAGGTTTCTTCTTTGGGCGGATCCCAGCGCGCGTCTTGATTAACACAGACCTGGTTAACCCGAGGCCATCCTGGCCGATCCACCAACAGGTGCGTGGCTAACTAGAAACAGCCAGCGTCTAAAATTAACAACAGGGATATTGGCGAGTAAAGATAGTTGGACAGAGATGCGCGCAACACCTAGTTAACTCAAAGAAGAACAATTAAGTTTGATAATTCGGACTCTCGGTTTCTTTACACAAGCGTCGTCGTGCGTCCTCCTTTTTTATGCTGCTCAGGCGTGCATTATCTAATCTGGTTTTAAAGCACCATTGCGCTGATTTTTGAGCAGGCACTGAGCAGCCTTAAAGGATAGTTCACCCAAAAGTATAAATTAGCCCATGATTTACTCACCTCTCAGGCGTCCCAGGTGTGTGTGTGACTTTCAGACCAATCCACTTATATTAAAAAATCTTTAAAAAGCTATATAGCGGCAGTGGGCAGGTGCTTTTTCAGAATTTTTTACTAGGTTACTGGAGGTCTTCATTTATTAATTATGCATGCACTACCCATCCACTTCCATTATAAAGCTTAAAGAGCCAGGACATTTTTTTAATATAGCTCTGATTGGATTTGACCTCTATGCCTCGAGGAGAGTAAAACAGTCGAATTTTCTTTTGTGGGTGAACTGACTCTTTAATTTGGCTGTAGAGCATGATTTCACCAAATACAAGATGTTCCTGGATCAACCAATCGGATTCGAGGATCATTTTTAGGCTTCTGATCAGGGTTAGGCTTCTTTGCCTTTGTTATATTTCCCACTGGTTTTAGGAAAGATTTTGAATAGGGTTAGGTTTAGGGGTAGAGATTGGAATAAGTCTATATTTCTGCACAGTAAAGTTGATCAATATCACGGCGACCGTGTAAAGACACCTAAACTTAGCAGTCTAATGTTATATTAAAAACAGTGCCGTCAAACAATTAATCACGATTAATTGCATTTAAAATAAAAGTCTTTGTTTACATGATATATAAGTGTGTGTATATTTATTATGTGTATATAAATTCCCACACGTGCAGCATATATTTAGAAAATATTTACATGCATATATTTATATTCATACAATTTATATTGCTTGAAAATATACTTGGTGTATAAGTGTAGCATATTTTTCTTATGCATGTAAATGCATGCGTTTGCATCTATATATGCGTAATAAATATTTTGGCGATCAATCGGGATTAATGTTTGAGCAGCGCTAATGAAAAATAATCCAAAATACATTGCACCTGCATTTGTTTTAGCCATGATTACAGCTTTGTTTCTAATCACGCATAGAATTACGTTTACGCATATTCGTAGCATTATATGTTTGGCGTGATTCCCAAAGTGCCA
>NC_056711.1:20465846-20475846 GCF_018831695.1 Puntigrus tetrazona | reverse complement strand
ATGCAATTTATTCCTTCATCAAAGGTGAATTTTCAGCATCATTACTTCTGTTTCAAATAAATTCTGTTCTATTCAACTTTCCATTCATTCCTGTAAAAAATAAAAAAGTGCATCATGGTTTCCACAAAATATTATGCAGCACAACTGCTTTCAACGCTGATAATAATAACAACTGATAATGTTTCATGAGCATGTTATGAAGATTTCTGAAGACACCGAAGACTGGAGTAATCATGCATGCATGTAATAATATGTGTGTGTGTGTGTGTGTCGATCAGGGGGCGGTAGTCGTCGCTGATCGATATGCTCGTCGAGAAAGTGGACGAGTTCCAGCCCCAGAAGCGAACGCGTCTCTACGAGGATCACCGCGGCTCACGCGCACTGCCTGTCGGTACGCTCTCTCCGCGCAGCTCGCGTCTCACCCGAAGCCTTAAACCGGACAGATCCGTCGCGCGTCACGGGATAAAGCTAGTGTTGAAGGAAATGTGGAAATTGAAGGCGTGTTTGTGCTCGGCAGGTCAGAACCGCTGCTCCGGTGATAACGGCGGCTGCACGCACTTGTGCCTGGCGACGCCCGCTGGACGCTCGTGCCGGTGCCCGGAGAACCCCGCGGGGCTGGACTGCGTGGAGCGGGAAGACTGAGACCGGGGCGGACCCGTGCTGATGGACGGCGCTCCCGCGGCGCCACGTCTCGTCGAAAGACGCATTAAAGCCGTCTCGGCATTGAAGATTTATAAACGCATCCGTGCCTTAAATACGATCACGGGGCAGTTAACGCCGGTGAGGTCACTGTGAGTTCAGTCTCGTGACTTTCCCCCAAATCGTTTTCATGCAAAACTTAACAGCGAGTCGCCCGATACTTTTAAAAAGAAAGAAATGCCTGGCATAAATCGATGTTTACACACGCATCTCTTCAATAAAATCGTATTTTGTTTACTTGCACGTGTCGTTTTATGTTGCCATGGCGCTGCTTGTATACTTAACTATCTGGCTGCGTAGAAGAAATATTAAGGAATATTAAAGCATAGTTCACTCAGAAATTAAAATTTCTTGCATCGCTTGCTCACCTTCGAGCCGATCCAGATCTGTATGAAAACAAATGACCATTGACTTCCATAGTATTTTTTTTACACTATGACCCGAATCAGCCTGGTTGCAAACTACAAAATATCTTTCTTTTGAGAGTAAATAAATTTTTAATTTTTGGGATGAAGTCCTTGCGCACAGAAAACAGTGAGCACCAGAGGCAGCAGCAGCCTAAAATCAGGTGAAAACTGCACGCACAAACTATTAGATTTATCTGGTTATACTGTTTATTTCACACAGTAGGTCGTTAAGTGAGTCGTGCCATTCTTTAATGCATGTTTATGTTGCGTACGTTTATGCTGTGTATTAATATTTTGCCTGTATTATTATTTTTTTAGCGTTTAGCAGTTGTGTGCCTCTGAAAAATCCTTCAGATTTTAGTTTAGTAATCACAAACGCAATACATTTACCAAACAGAAACAATGGGTACCTTCAGAAAATTCTTTTAAATATCCAAATGCATTTCATAATGTTATACATTTATGATGTGGATAGTTGACGTGTGTCTGTAGTACGAGGTAAATTCAAATAAATGCTTTTTTGACAATGAAAAAAATACAAAAAGACATTATACTGTACAAAAGCAACAGAAGCAGGATTATGCTGTATGTGCAAAAAACATAAATAGAGGTGTTCAGTACTGTTTACACTTACAATATTAATACAGTATTATTTTGATCTATATCATGTTTTTAGTGTCTACATAAATCACATTTAAAGTGGACCAAATGAAGTTCTCAGTAATGCATATTACATATCATTTGGACCCATGCGGTGTGTTTTTGGCTATTGCTTCAAATATCAGTGCAACCTGACACTGTTAAATAAAGCACTCAAGTAATGAATGGATCTGTACAAAGAACAGCGTCTCAAATCTGATCGGAGATCGGCGTTCAGGCTCAAAAAGCGTCGAACCATTTCCTGCGCTTGGATTTAAAAACAGTCACGCAGGCATCCTCTTATTCCACGCATTAAAGAGCACGGGTCTGAAACGAAGCACGAAAAAGCGACGCTCCGTGACTGGCGAACGTTATTCTTCGCCGTTGACTGGAAGCTCCCGGAGCCGCTGCGCGTCTGGCGTCATCACGTCAGCCACGCCCGCAGCAGGAGCGACAACGTAAGCGCCTAAGTCCCGCCTAACAGGGGACACGATTGACGTCATCATCAGCGATCGGCGCAAGGGAGGCGTCCTCAGAGGCCGCTGGTGTGATCGACACTCCGATCAACCAATAGCCGCTGAGGATTCTGTTTTAATGGGCGTTATTTCCTGTAGTGTTTTGCATGTCATTTTCTCTTCTTAATTGCTTGTGTATATGTCAGAAGGAAGACCGGAGACGAGTACGTAAATTGTAATTGTTTTTAGACATCAGACCTCGCGTTCTGGCGTATAATATTGTTATGATGATTAAACATGCTTGGTTTGCGATCATTCTACCTCATATTTGGGCATCACTAAATCAATGAGTGTTAGCCTAAGCGGTGCTGCAGGAGATCCTGCGTCTGCTGTCGCGTGAAATGATCCACATACACTCAAACGCGAGCGTCTGTCTGCAGAAACGAACCGTTATTTGTGGTTAACGCGTTTTGGCTGGTTTATTCACGCTTGTGTTGACGCCGAAGCGAGCAGAACTTGCAGTCAACGCGAAAGCACTAACGTCAACGCTTTATTTTTGTCTGTAACCCGACAGCAACTGTCAGCCAGACCGGAATAAACGGACGGATTCAGCGCAGAGCCCAGTTCGCGCCAGCCGCAGATTCAAAAGTTCTATTTGATCTCTGCACGCAGTAACGGATTTAACGGACTTCGCGTCCTGGCGCTAATCCGGACGGACGCCTAATGAAATGATGTGCCGTTCTCGCTGTCGCAGTTCGGATTTCACCGCTGGATTTTTAGAGCTCGGGTCGGTGCTGTGGATGAACCGGAGCCGGTGGCGGTCAGCTGGACATGGCCCAGGTCACACCTGGCTGATCTGTCCCAGGCCTGGGAGAACTTCATGGACTGCCGCGCTCAGGGCGCAGATCTCCAGGTGAGTCGTGAGGATAACTTTTGCTTCCCAAGTAGACGATGAGCAAACTTTGTATGTGGGATTCGCTTGGAAGTTTGGAAAAAGCCTTGCGGCTTGAATGCTGTGCTTTTCAAAGGCGTTCTGGTTTACTAGGATGCTAGACAAACAGATGAACTAGTTCTGATTTACTAGATCGGTATATTTGCTTGGGCGTCCTCGGTTACTAGACAGATTTACGGTTTCAGAATAACTAGATTTAAATTTGTAGACTAACTAGGGTGTTCTGGCTTATTAGACAAACAGATTAACTGGTTTAGCATGTCTAGATCTACAGATTTGACTAGATACGTAGCTTTGCTATATTAAAATCAGACTCAGAGTTACTAGTAGACATACTTATTCACTATTTCCAGATTTACTAGATCTAACTAGTAACTCTACTAGTAATCTGGGTTTCTAGAAGACTTAATTTACCATTTCAGAGTTAGCGTAGATTTATTAGGGAGATCTGAGTTACTAGAACAAAATACTAAATATGATTTACTAGATACGCAAATTGACTAGTTCTGATTTACTAGCTCTTGACCTGTAAATTTACTAGGATGCTCTGAGTTACTATACAGCTTTATTGGTTGATTTACTAGATACACACTTGGTTTGCTGGGTTATTAGACATACGTATTAACTAGCACTGGTGAACTAGATTTACTAGGGTTGCTAGGCATATTTACTAGATTTAATGCGCTAAATCTGTAGATGTACTATTTTTATTTTTTGATTACTATGCAAACACATTGAATAGTTCTGGTTTACTGGATCTTGCGCTTTAGGTTTAAAGCGTCTAGTTTGAGATAAATGCGAGTTTGTTACACCAATACCGTTGCATTTTGATATAAACCATGGTAATGGATAGTTAATTACCTTGGATTATCATGGTGTTATCACTGGTAATTGAAAATAATTCTGTGGTATAACCATTGCGCATGCCCAGAACAAATAGCTCTAGCGGTCAGGTGCGTATTTACATCTTTTTAAAATAATGCAGCAAAAAAACAATTTACAGAACACAGGAAGGTATAAATACTTTGGTAATTACACGAGATACCCTGTAAGCACTTCTTGATCATATTTGTCTTATGTGTGTCTGCTGAGAGCAGCACATGTGCGTGAGCTCCAGCCAGGAACAGTTGGGATTATGTTGATTTGATTCTCACTAGGCTGGCGTGTGATTAGTTAACTGTGAATGCATGTGATTTGTTTTATCATAAGATGCTCAAGTAAAGTGTCAGAAATCGGACAGTTGATTGCATTTACGATAGATGGATGTTCATGAAAGTTTTAGTCTAAAGTAAGCTCAAGCGCATCCAGACTGACATGTCAGAGCCCTTCTGGATGTTTGGGTGGACTAGATTAAATGGTTAAAAGCCTGTCAACCAGGCTTAACTGGATTTTAGGATTGATTGTTGTTTTTGATTACTGAATCCTAAAGCTAAAGATGAGACTCCTGAGGGCGAGTCTTGTCTCTTGCTTTCAAATGGAGTGGCATTTAATACACAGAGCTGTAGATAACCCAGACAAAGCTATGCAATATGTTCGTAATCGTAAATCAGTGATTCATGTGGCTTGTCAGTCAAATATATATGGTTGATGTATCACAGCCCTGCATTTAGGCGTCTGTGACTCAGACTGTTTAACCCTCTGAGGTCAAAGGCGCACCATTGCAGTCTTTTCTTGATGACCATGAAAGAAGTAAAAATGCAAAAAGAGTCTACTTTTATTAGTGTATGGTCATAATGACAAATGTGCTTTTGTAAAATAAACAGGCTGCGCTCCTGTGCGTCTCGGTCTCTGCCGAGTTTCATCGAGACACGTAAATAAAACAACCCGAGTCTTTTAATAGTTGCCTCACAGACCTGGTAAATATACATAGAAAACTTGCCTACTTTTTCAATGAAAACAAAACTAATATATATATTAAAGTCAACGCGATGTCCAGTTTTTCCTGTTCGAGTTCATTATATCTAACGTGATCTCATCCACGTGAGATACAAACATCCACAGAAATAAGAAATAACCCAGAATTGACTTCTACCCACATCCCTTCCTCAAAGGTCTTGTGGACAAATGTTCTGTATGTCTATTTATGATCTTTCGGTCACTTTTAGTGTGTCATTAACACTTTTATGACACATCTGCATTCACACATTATTATAGATTAGTGTAATCAGACTCTAGCCAATAATATGTATTAAAGTGAATATTCATACTAAAAAACACAACTATCCAGGCTTTTCAAAACCTCTCAGGGCCTAAAATCCATTAATGCTGCTCAGAAGTGGCTTCAGTGTCACCCTTGCACTGTTAAGTTAGCTATAAAGCGTGTCATTTCTGCAATCTACCATTACTATACAGTATAGGACAGCAACATTTCCGTGTCTTCATCACACTGTACACACTGTTAGAGGCGTCTCCTTGTCTTGATATTTATGCAAACTTGTGGATGTTTTCTGGTTCGTGTGTGTTTGTGGCTGTGCGCTACACTTTCAGTTTCCTGGACTATGGTTTCACCCCAGTGACAGTTCTTCTCATCGCCTCATCGAGTAGTAAACACTGTATGACGATGCTGTTTCCATTCATGTGTCCAGGTTCTTTCAAATGATTTATTGCCATCCATTTGGTGCTCGTCGTTTTTCATGTGATGGAGTTGAATTAGTTTGTCTACTGATATTAAGTATGGTTATGTTTGAAATGGCACACAGCATATCTACAGATAATATTGTTGCTTTATATAAACCGTATATGCATACATTTGTCTGTAACTATGACCCAATGCGTTTGCTTGTGTAGTAGACGAACCAGAAGTAAAATCGCCCTGTTTGAGGTTTGTATGCGATGGAGATAAGTTTTATAGTCAAAGTTCATCCCAAAAACAATCTCTGCGTTAAGCGTCCATACCGTCAGTTCTATAACGTTCTGTTTATTACAGCATGCTGCGGCCGTGTGCCAGTTTAAATGCTCACGCAATGCTTTTTGTTGCTCATAATCTAGAAAGAGTCATTCTGAAAGTGATTTCTCGTGTATTGTGATAGCTTCCTGTTCTCATAGAGATAGCAGGACTAAAGTTCAATTTAGTTAATCAGTTTAATTAGCTAATCTTTTATAGCTTTAGTTTTGGTGTAGTTATTGTTCTTGGTGGAAGTGGGAATATAGGTCTGAAAGTTCAATTTGAACAATGCTGTGTGTGTGTGTGTGTGTGAAAATGTGTTTGGTTATACTGAAACCTGGTGAAAAACTGTCAGCCGTTATCTCGATGCGTCCTAACACGTTCCGTTGCATTACATGGGCTGGTGTTTCATTTAGAGACTTTCTGCATGTCAGTGTCGCTTTAAATCAGTCAAGGTTGCGTGCAATGTTTTTAGATTTGATAAGGGGGGATGTTGTTCGCTGACAGGATGCTCGCTGCTCTCGCTTCTTGTTGCTTTTTATGTCTGCGTGAGTAACAATTCATTTGCACACCTGAGGAGCGTTTATTTTCCTCGGATTAGTCGAGTGTGTGAGTACGTTAGATGCTTAAAATGTTTTATTTTCAGTTGTAGTTGTTCAAAGGTTTTATCGTGTTTATCATGTCTTATGTGAAGAGTCAATGCTATTAGATTACTTAAGATTGTTGTATTTTCTGGTGAAGCACCGGAGTAGTGCAGTGATTGAAAAGCCTGCTAGTTTAATCGTGTCTGGCTGTAGAGTCTGTCCATCAGATGTCACCAATTACATCAAGATCGCTCTTCCCCTTTGAGCTTTAAATGAACCGTTCACCCAAACGTGAAAATACTGACTTTTATTTGCCTATGATTTCCAAGAGGCAAAAAATAATAATGAATGCAGAAATCATACATTTTCAAAAATAAATGCAAAATTATACCTCAAACTACTACTACTACTATTACTAATAAAACCTTATGTGAGAGTTTTTCGTCTTTGTTTTATTATATTAAACCTTTGTTGTGCAATGCTTTGTTTACAATTTTATTGTATTCCTTAAATTAAATAATCTTATAAAACATTCCAGCCTTAATTTCAAAGTTATTTTTCCAATTTCTTGGGTATTGTTGATTTATTAAAAAAATATTTGACCATTGAAATGGGAAAAATGTATTTACCTATGTTGTTGCAAACAGTTATTTTAGGACACGTGGAAATGTCGGAAAGGATTTTGATCCAGATTGGATTTAATGTCTGGAGATTATAGGGATAATCTGATATTCTGATTGGCCAATACTTTCGATCTTCACTTGATAATATGTCCTGTGGTTTCATTCTGGGTCACGTGTCCACATGGTGTGGCCTGCAGTGAACCTACCCAGCATCTCAGTTCATCAGAGTTAACCAGAAACATGGGTTTTTAATATTTGCATCAACTGATTGATCTCATCAGATGTTTCTCTGAAAAAACCAGCAGTTATGACACATGAGAAAATAAATGTTGCTCTGCTCAAGATGTTTAAATCTACATCTGCAGTGCTAAATCATTGAGTTCATCCTTAAATCTGCCACAGGCATTTCTAAATCACTTTTAAGCAATCGTTAGGTTCAACATCCTGTGTTTCTGCTTTCATGAACTCTTGCGTGAGCCTCACATCTATACTCTTCTCCAACGCCTTGCTTACTTCCAGAATGCTTTTTGCTTAGTGGACTAGTTAATTGACTCAGTGCTTTGAATAATTCATCTTTCTCTCTGGTAGTCACGTTTTCTGCTGCTGGCTGTGGTGTGATAGATGCTCTTTTCAACTAGAAGTTGCTCTGGAGCCTCTGACTCATTTAACCAGTCAACTAGTTGTGCAAAAAAGTCATTGACTCGTTGACGACCCAATGTTCATTTATTTAAATGACTTCATATTTTGTATGCAGCTTCATCAGTGTTTGATGTGCTTTACATTTACTCATTTAGCAGGCGTTTCTATCAAAGTGACTTACGCTGCATTCAACTTACAGTTTATTTACATTTTGTATCACCTCTTGCTTTCCGTGGAATCAAACCCATTGTCTAAATTAACTTACTTTTTGAACATTTCTGAAACAAATTTGTTTGCATAATTGCAAATATGTTTGGCTCTTTCAAGTGCTATGCCAAGGTATTGAACCGTTTTTTACGTACAGATTTTACAGCCCGTACTGTATATACTGTGTTTACATCATACTCACGTGTATCTGCTGGTTGTAGAGTCAAAAGTCAGATCTGCGCTAAAACAGTCTGCTGCTCAGTAAAATTTTCATGCATGCAAAATAAAATGATAAAAGTAAGAAAAAATGACAATGATTAATAATAATTACAGAAGCTCTATTGATACAGTTATTATAACACTCATGCAAAATGTTAATAATTTGTAATGTTTTGAAAGAATTATTTTCTGCTCAGCAAGGCAGCATTTATTTGTACAAATAATATTGTATTATTAACTATAAAATTATATATCTGTATATAATTGCGTAGTTGTTCTATATATACAGTGTGTGTGTGTATGTGTGTATATATATATGTATATATATTATTATTATATCTTTTTTTTTTTTTTTTTAATTATATCTAGATTTTTATATTTTGTATTTGTTTACACAAGATTCCGAGAATAATGCAGTTTCAGTTCTCTGTAACATGTATGGGCTGTATACGTTTGGAAGGTTAACAGTAAAGCAGGGCAGAAAAATATACCTGATTTTTAAAAGGGAGCCTCAAGAAATGGCCAATATTATTTTTGTAACTTATTTGAACTTAAATGATGCTTTGTTGGTAAAATAAATATGATTAAATTGTTGTTTTATTTATAGATTTTTTTTTTCTTTGAAAAATGGGTGAAAACAGTAAAATAACATCATTTAACTCTATCTTAATTATACAGTGTGTGAAGAAAAAAAAAAAAAAGATAAATATATGGGAAAAATACGAAAAACTGTTTTAATTATTAGGTCTTTAGTCCAGTTTTCTCTTTGTTGTTTGGTTTTGGACAAAGATTTAATTTAGTTGCATCCCTAGTGTGTCTGTTTTTGGACTGGCATCTCTAGGTTGTTTTGAATCTTACTTACCAGTAGTTAACTTCATCCTGCTTACTGGAAGAATGTGGAACTCAAAAATTCTCCTCATGATGTTCGTCATAAAAAGCATAGAATAAATTAAGATCAGTCACTCCCTAATTATGACTGGAAAAAACATTACACAACAGTCATCCTCTGTAAGATTGGGGTCTTACGACAGTCTCGCTTCCAGAGCTGTCACCATCACTGAGCACACATTTACAAATGTATCTTAAAGAAGCAGAATTTAACTTAATTTTTGCAACTTCATAGATCACTGAATGTGGGACTACATAGCCAATTAATTGAATTATTCAGATTATATATATGCAATATATGTATTCAGTTACAATTGTAGTTTTCTGGGCGATAAATCGATAACAATAGTTACAATTTTCTTGGAAAAAAAAATTAAGAAAAGTATTTTAGAAAGTGGATTTCCTTGAATTTTGGCTCAACTGGAAAGAAAAAAAAAAAAAAAAAAAAATATATATATATATATATATATATATATATATATATATATATATATATATATATATATATATATATATATATATATATATATATATATATATATATATATATATATTATTTTTTATTATTATTTATTTATTTATTTCAGTTGAGCCAAGGATCAGAAATCCACTGCGCTCTTTTCAATAAATGCACATGATATTTCGTAAGTAATCCTGGTCTCAATATTGATCCTTAAAGTCGCAAAATCACTTGATTGTCACTTAATCTTACAGCCCTGGGACTCATGCTCATTTAATGCAAAATATTGAATGTTTACCTTTTTAACTCTCTGTTTGACTGTATATACAAACTAAGTGTTGAGT